>NW_021620828.1:2781908-2815838 GCF_004785775.1 Grammomys surdaster
AGCCTTTAATCCCAGCACTTGGGAGGCAGAGGCAGGCAGATTTCTGAGTTTGAGGCTAGCCTGGTCTACAGAGTGAGTTCCAGGACAGCCAGGGCTACACAGAGAAACCTTGTCTCGAAAAAACAAAACAAAAAAAAAAAACAACCAAAAAAACAGAAAGAAAGAAAGAAAGAAAGAAAGAAAGAAAGAAAGAAAGAAAGAAAGAAAGAAAGAAAGGAAGGAAGGAAGGAAGGAAGAAAGAAAGAAAACCTATTGAATCAACTAACCTAGGTTCATAGGGGCTCACAGAAACTGAACTACCAACAAGAGAGCATGCATGGGACGGAGCTAGGCCCCCTGCACGTATGTAACAGTTATGTAGCTTGGTCTTCATGTGGGACTCCTAAAGCAGGAGCAGGGTTATCTACGACTCTGTTGCCTGCCTTTGGGAAACATTCTTCTAACTGGGCTGCCTTGTTTAGCCTCAATAAAAAAAAAAAAAGATGTGCCTAGTCTTACTGCAACTTGATATGCCAAGTTGGTTACTATCCATGGGAGGCCTCCCATTTTTTCTGAAGAGAAAGAGAGGAGGAATGGAGGGGGTGAGGGGGGCAGGAAGAAGGGGAAACTGAGGTCAGGATGTAAATTAATTAATTAAAAAGAAAAATAAAACAGAAAGAGGTCTGGAGAGATGGCTCAGGGGTTAAGAGCTCTGACTGTTCTTCAGAGAACCTGGGTTCAGTTCAGTTCCCAACACTCATGCGGTAGCTCACAAACATCTGTAACTCCAGTTGTAAGGCGTCTCAGGAACCCTCTGCAGACATCCATGGGAACTACAGGCAAAATACTCATACACATAAAATAATAAAAAAAAAATCAGAAAGGCCTCAAAACTTTCTTTTGGAAACTCAAAAGAGTATGGAAAACAAAAACAAACCAAAACCAAAAGCAGTTGACAGGAAGAAATAATAAAAACCAGGGAGGAAATTAATGAAATGGAAACAATTAAAAACACAAAGCATCAGTGAACCAAAGAGTTAAGTTTTTGAAAAGATAAATAAAAGCTACAGATCCTTAGCAGAAGTATCAGATTGAGAGAGAGAGAGAGAGAGAGAGAGAGAGAGAGAGAGAGAAAGGGAGAGAGAGAGAGAGAGAGAGAGAGAGAGAGAGAGAGAGAGAGCCTCATAAGTTAGATATAAATGGAGACATTGTAACATGTATCAAAGAAATGTAGAAAATTATAAGAATATAATGAGATCATATTTTTTTTTAAAAAAACTATATTGTACTAAGTTTGAAAGATTAAATGGTTGAGTTTTTAGATACATCTGACCAACCAAGGTTAAACCAAGATAACATAAATAATTTAAACAGATCCGTAACAAGCAGGGACACTAAAGAAATAACAACAACAAAAAACTTTACCCCTCACAAACAGAGACAAAAAGATGGATTAATAACAGAATTCTGCCTATAAAGAAAATCTACAATCAATGCTCTTCAAACTATTTTACAAAATAGAAATAGAGGGAACACTTCCGAGCTCATCCATGAAGCCAATAATGGAATATGTAGGCTATAGGTAGTTTTATTTACAGATTTTTTAAAAAGAAATTGTCATAAATCTTTTTATAGTGTCTTCTTCGGTTTTCACCACCACAAACAATGTAGGAGAGTCTCTCTTTTCTAACACCACCACCAGCACTTCCTTTTTTGTTTTATTTTATTTTTTATTTTTATCTTAGCCATTCTGGCTGCAGTAATTTCAAGTATCAAAAGCAACTCAATTTTTCCCTGGTAGCAAATAATGCTGAACACTTTCTAACAGCCCAGTTGTATCACTCCTGGGCATATACCCAAAGAACTTTCATCCCACATCTGAGATTCTTGCTCATTCATGTTTACTGCTACTCTGTTCATAGCAGATAGGAAATAAGCTTAAAGTCCATCAAATGATGGTTACTAAAAAAAAAATATGGCAACTATACACAGTGGAATTTCATTCAACTGCAAGGAAAAATGGAAACTATCAAATGTACAGGTAAATGGATAAAACCAGAAAAAATATACTGAGTGATGTCATCCAGGCATAAAAATTAAATGCCATATGTTCTCCTTTATATGTGGATCCTAGCTCTGAATCTCTAATTTTGTGCGTTCAAGTTAGAATCCCTAGAGAGGCCAAAAACCTAGAAAGAGGCCACTGGGGGTGGGGAGAGCCCCAAGGAGGGTAGTTAGGAAGAGTGTTGTGGTTTGAATAGCTATGCCCCCCATATGTGTTTGAATGTTTGGTCATAGGGAGTAGCACTATTAGGAGGTGTGGTCTTGTTGGAGACAGTGTGTCATTGCAGAGGCAGGCTTTGAGGTTTCATATATACTCAAGCAGCTTCCTTACTTCCTGCTAATCAAGATGTAGAAGTCTTGGCTCCTTCTTCAGCACCATGTCTGCCTGTAAACGGCCACGAAGCTGTGAGCCAGCCCCAATTAAATATTTTCTAAGAATTGCCATGGTTATAGTGTCTCTATACAGCAGTAAAACCCTAACTAAGACAGTAATTGATACTAGGAGCTTGGGTATTGCTTTGGTAGACCTGACCATTCTTTTGTTTGGAGGAATGTGATTTTGGGGACTCTGGATTAGAAAAGTAGTGGAATGCTTTAAGTGGGACTTAATGAACCATCCTACCATGAACATGGAAGACAATGGTGTGGAGGGTGATTTGAACTGGGGTGGAGTAGGGGAGTGGAGTTTGGCTCAAAAGGTTTCAGAGGAGAAGAATTTTAGAGTGTTGCCTAGAGAGAATTCTTGTAATATCTTGTGAGAATGTTGCTGCTTTTTTGCCCTTGTCCAAAGAGTCTGCTGGAGGCTAAAATGATTAATTGCATTGGCACAGGAAATCTCAAAATAACCTAGTTAATATAGATGCTGTTCTGTGGTTCACTCTTATGAAGAGCATTTTGATGAAACAGAGCAAGCTGAGCAAGGAAATATGCAAAATGTATGGGACAAGGATTAGAAGGGCACCAGGAAGTGTTATGGAGCTAAAGTCTGTATTCAAGTAGATAAACAGATTAAAGATACTAAATGGAATTAAGGGAGTGGTGACCCTGAGGTAAGATTCCATCCAGCTAAGCTTCCATGTTATGAAAAGGAATTAAAGAAAAGCTTGGATCCAAGCCTGGTGGTACACGCCTCTACTAGCACTCAGAAGACAGAGGCATGCAGATCTCTGAGTTCAATGTTATTCTGCAGAGCAAGTTCTAGAACAGCCAGGCTTAAGCAATGATGGAAACCAACAAAAACAGAAAGCTGGAGAAGATGTAATGGAATGAGGGGCCATGTTCCATCCCCAGCAAACAACAGAAGTTGGTAGTTACAGCCACAAGGTTACGGCTTTAGAGTAAAGGACAGAAGAAAGAGGTTGTGGAATCTCCCTCTGCAATTAAGGAAAATCACTGAGGCCTAGTGTGTGGCAGGGGCATCCCTCATGGAGGCCATTGTAAAAGGGCTTATACAATCTCCAGGGCCAACAACTCATAAGGAATTATCCCACACTTGTTTTTGAGGTTGAGCTTTTTCAGCCAAAATAGTGTTATGGTTTTTATTCTACTGCTTTGAAAAAAAAAAAAAACATTCTGGCCAAAAGCCACTTGGGGAGAAAAATGTAAAGTTTATACTTCCAGATCACAATCTATCATCAGGAGAAGGCATAGCAGGAGCTCAATACAGAAACCTGGAGGCAGGAACAAACCAAGGAGGAATACTGAAGTGCCATCCTCTGGGCAGCATTGCAATCATGAACTCTCAGCTGTTGTGGATGCCTGCTGAGGTCTGTACAGGGATGAGCCCATCAGCAGCCAGGTTAGGTTGGAGGAGGGGCACAGGGATCCCTATCCTCGGTGAGAAACCAGTTCCTGTAGGAGGATACAGGGTAAGAGGCAAGCATTGCCTTCGATTGTGTTCCCACTGTGTACCCTATCATGCTTTGGTCAGTCGTCCCAATCCAGGGGTCACATAGATGGCTCTGGTTAAACCAGACAGGTCACATTACAAAACTAAAGTCCCGACCCTGAGAAAAGGACAGAGAAGGAGGAAAAGTTGTTGATGAGAATGAAGGGAGGTTAAAGAAAGTTGGAAGACAGTAATCACAGCGCATTACACACACGTGTGAAATTATCAAAGAACCAGCGTAAGAAAGAAAAACCGTAGTAGAAAATGCTATAAAAAATAAGAGGGAAGAGCAAAATAAAAAAAAAATTAAAAAAACTGTTGTGTGTACATGTATATGTGTGGTGTATGTGGGCAAACATGTGTATGTAGGTGTACATGCCTTCTACACGTGCTCATGCAGAAGCCACAGGTTGTCAGGTGTTTTCTTTCTCACTCTCCACCTCATGCTTTGAGACAGGGTCTCTTGCTGAACCTGAGCTTACCTATTTGGTTAGACTTTCTTGTTAGCAGACCCCCAGAATCTGCCTGTGTCTGTTCATCTTCCCAGACAGCTATACACTGCCATGCCTGGTGGGTTTGTTGGGTTAAGATTTTTGTTTGTTTGCTTTTCATTTTGTTTTGTTTTGAATCAGATCCAAGTGCTTGGACAGCAAGCACTTTTCTATTAGGCCATCTTCCCAGACCTAGGAGAAAATCTGGTACTGTTAAGAGTATAACAAAAACCAACCAACCAACCAACCAGAAAAAAAATAAAAAAATAAAGAGGAGATGTAAGTGGTTAAAAAGAGAAAGATAAGCCGGGTGGTGGTAGCACACGCCTTTAATCCCAGCACTTGGGAAGCAGAGGCAGGCAGATTTCTGAGTTCGAGAGTTCGAGGCTAGCCTGCTCTACAGAGTGAGTTCCAGGACAGCCAGGGCTACACAGAGAAACCCTATCTCGAAAAACCAAACCAGAGAGAGAGAGAGAGAGAGAGAGAGAGAGAGAGAGAGAGAGAGAGAGAGAGAGAGGAAGATGGGGTGTTGGGATGCCTTTGTTTCTCAGTCCTCTGAAATTGAAGCCTACCAGGTGGATGGGGTGTGGGGAGCAGAGAGGTGTCAGTTAAACCTGCAAGCTTCTGACTTTCCTGCATTTTCTGCTGTTGCTGAGTCTGTACTGGACAAACGTCAAACAGCTTCCAGAGCTGTCTGCACTTGAGTAACAACCCTGCTCTGTTTACCAGAGGCTTCTGTTGGCACACTTTATAGTCTGTTGGCTGGGTAGGTTTTTCCACCCTCGTAAGATTTCCCAGGATATGCACCTTAGGGTGACTAATGTTCTATCCGGACTGAGGGATTGGTCTCTCAAACATGTTGAGAGTACTGAGGAAGCAACCAGAGTACTGAGACCTGTACAGGTGGAGTGTCTCTGTGTTCTCACAACCCACAGGGCATTAAAGTCCCCTTTGGGAGGATTGACATCATGTGTGTCAAGAAGTCTGCTGAGGGCTTAGAGTTCTCAGAGTGCCTTGTGACAGATAAGTGGTTCCGGAGGTTGGTTCGCCTGCTGACCACGTACGTTCAAGGCTATCCGATTCCAAGTTTATTCTCAAGTGAATGAGGTCAGGACTTAGCCTCCGAGGGCAGATCTACCTTCTTCTGTAAAGTTCTCTGCCTGGGCTGAGTCTCCTGACACCTGCGCATTTTGGCTTGCGAGCTACTGACCATCCTGCTCATACTAACTGCTTCCTGTGGCTGGCTGTCACCCTGGGGCTGTGGTGGGCTGAGTTCCGGATCCCTGACTTATGATTTTCTTTTTGTTTGCTCGGGCTCTGAAATGAAATCACTTTTAAACAATAGGTTTTCTTTCATCATGCTGCTAGCCATAGCCGGCTGAGCTGGGGAATGACCCCCACTGCTAGCCCCTCCCACCAGAGGACTCACTATCTTAGCAGTGATTTGAGGCTTTCATGAGCTGGTGGGTTAACTGGTAGATAGGACTTTTCCGCACAGGCTACCTGGCTTACTCTGGGGATAAGGCTTCTGCAGTGGAGTTGAGCGGCTGGAGCTCTGGGACCCTTCCCTTCACTGGCACGCCCTTCTCTTTCTCTGCACTGTCAGCTGTCCTGTTGCCCACTCTACAGTTTCCCACGTTCTTCCTCTCTTTCTGTCTCATGAATGCCCTGTTCTTCATTTTCCTGACTCTTCTCCATCCTAATATAACTATTATTGGTAACTAAATACAAATAATAGTATTATTGAAAGTGAGTTTTTCAAACTAATGTGTCCCACCAACACCAGCATTCCAATCACCCCTCCATGGAGAATTTTATTGGAATTTCATACATGCGTATATGCATTTTGATACTATCTACTCCTTATTTCCCCCAGTTCATCCCCGATTCACCCTACTACTTTTTCCTCTCAACTTCATGCCCTCGCTCTCTTGATACCCCACAAACCCACAGAACCCACTTAATGCTGCCTGACTATATGGGTGTATGGCCACCTACTGAAACCTGAGGAAGCCTCTCAGGGGCTACATCTCTGAAGAAAAAGGATTCTCCCACCCCTAGAAGCCAGTAATTGCCAATAGCTCTTCAGCTACGGGTGAGACTTTGTGAGCCCATCCCCCCCCCACACACACACACACCAGAACTGAGGTTGGCCTGATCTTGTACACGTCTTGTGCCTGCGGTCATTGCTGCTGTGGAATGATGTGTGCAGTGGCCCTGTCATGTCCCTGTCATACCATCTCACCGCACATGTCCGTACCCCGGGCTCCTACAACGTTTTAGCGTCCCCGTTTGTAATGATCAGTCAGTGAGGCTGGTGAGCGGCAGGCTGTGATATAGGTGTCATTTAAAGCAAATCATTCCGCCATCTCTTATTCTCTGCGTTGACCAGCTGTGGGTCCCTGTTATTAATCACCATCTGCTGAAATAACGGAACCATCTACTCTCAATTATCTCAACTCTTTTCATCCCCAGCGTCATATATTTAATGACAAAATGCAAATAGTGCCATTATCAAAAGTGTGCCTTTCAAATTAATGTGTCCCACCAGCACTAAAATTCCAATCTCTCTCATATAGAGGACTTCGCCCGTATTTGATATCACAGACCTACAGAAATTCATGGCTTCAAGATTTCCAGCCACTAGTTACACTGATGGCTCATGAGCCATACTTTGTGGCGGGATGACACAGTCTTGCATATCCACAGGTGAGTATACCTTGTCTGCCTGTGGGGTTCACTAGCAAAGTGAGTATGTCACATGACTACTGTCAGTCAGGTAAGGACAACGCAGAGATGTACACAAACCATAGGAATAAGGGAAATGCGACCAGGACACAAGGCAGCCAGAGACAAGTGTGAGAATGGCAAAGATGGCTTCTGAAAGTGATGCTTATGATGTCTCTTGGGATTGGACCCCATCCACCAGCAAAAGGATGGTAGTTTGAGCAGAGCCATGAGGCAGGAACAGTGGAAAATGTGCCTGAGAGGAGAAGGCCGTTTGAGGTGGATGAAGGAAAAGTTTCCAGAGAAGGGGAGAAGGGGAGAGAGCCAGCGAGGCTAGGGGAGGTCAGGGCATGTGAGCCTTCTGTGCCACACTGGGGAGCCTGCCACTATGGGCTGAGGGTTTTACATAACTCTTCGAGGCGGCTGGCAGGGGGCATGCCCGCCTCAGCACGAATGGGGTATTATTAGCCGATGACCACGAAAGGCAAACCTGAGAAATCACAAACTCTGAGCAGAGCCAAGGTCCTTTATGTTGTGAAGCTCCAGAGAGTTATCTGACTCCACTGCCCCTCTGCAGATTCAGCTGAGGAGCGCCATCATGGCGGTCGGCCCTACGCACTGCCTCCGACAGCACCAGATGACCCCCCTCACACTGGCAACTCTAACTGGGGCACAGTGAGGAGGGGGGCACCGAGAGAGGCAAGAGAAAAATAAGACAGCAGAGATCAGATCCGAGAGCCGGGAAGCCGGATGTCAATCACCCTGAGAGACACAACCAGATGGAGACTCCGGTTGAAGGAACGCATCCCACAGCATGCAAACCCAAGCGAATGATTTCCGAGGTGGGGCAGAGGAAACTATGGTCAGCTACACCACAAAGTGGAACGCTCAGGTCTTCCTTGGCACACCCCCAGGTTCAGGGATTCGGGGTAGAGCAGGGTTTCCAGTTGACTATCAGTATTCTCATGTGTCAGTGCAAGGATAGACTGTTCTCAGCAGAGACCCTTTGTTTAGGGACTGAGGGGGATCTGTTGAGTAAAAAGTCATCCTAAAGGGAAAGAGCTCACCCCAGTGAGTTGGGCCCATCAAGAGACTTAGCCATTTGATGGGCAGGAGGTCAGAAAGTCGAATTCAACTGTATACATCATTTTGTAGGAACAACATGAAGTACAGTCTATTTGTGCTCACTTTCCTAGAAAGGAGACGCAAAGTAACCACAGTGCCTCCGTGGCTTCAAGGATGGAGCCAGAAGTCAGATCCTGGGTGTGTGGTCCAAGCAGATGCCCCTTGACAGTTCCAGCAAGACCAGTCATGCTTCGGCATACATGTGAGGCTTGCTTGGCACCTCCAGAAATCCCTTGGGAGTGACCTGCAGTAGGCAATGTGTCACGCACGAATTGCTAACAGCAATTGGAAAACGTGGGCGAGGACTGGAAGCTGGAGGCCCGAGGCTGGTTGAGTTCTGCTAGGAAGCTGAACAGCACAGCAGAATTGAACAGGACAACAGATCCTTCTCTTGAAGTCGCTTGTCACAAGTTTCATGAGCCCCCAAGTGCCCTCCTCTACTCAGGCCTAAAACAGGGGTCCTTCCCCAACCCTCACCTCTCGATATTGCCCAGACTGTGAGCAACCTACAACACATGCTTTCGTGCCCTTCTGAGCAGAAAGGAGGAGCAAAGGGGACAGGGGTAGGGGGACCTCAAGGCCAAAGCAGAGCAAACCCAGAGTCCAAGAAGGAAGGTACGGATGCGGAGAGCACAAACTGCTGGTTTGTTTTCTGAATTCTCCAAGCTGTCATTCACAAAAGCAATGCTGCTTTTTTTTTTTTTTTTTCAGAGTCGACTTTGAGAAGCAAAAGAAGCTGAGTCCTTGGCCATCAACATGCATGGCTCTTAGGACCTGCTTGCTCTTTCCCTTGGACACGCCTGGTGTGTGGGGGGTGGGGGGTGGGGGAGAGGGACTGTTGAACTATATTATGCAATAAAGCAGAATCTTGGGGGCAGCCAGCATCCTGAGCAGAGATAGTTCCATGAGCAGCTGGTACGACAGGTTGGTATAGCCCAGCTCTCAATCTGAGCCGTCCGTAGTTTACCCCGCTCCAACTCCCAGAAGAAGATATGCATGGGCATTTTCCCGCTCACTTCCACTAAATCTTGGCTCATCAAGCAAGAGTGATTGACAGCCCCCACAGGCTGCTGAGCAAGTATGTGAAAGAGGGGTCCGGGAGAGGCCTCCTCCACCTGTTCCTCTTTTCTTTATCACTTCGTATCCAGAGGGGTCCCTAAGCCCCGAGTGAAGGGTCAAGTGCAAATCTGGTAAACCAAGCCGCCCCAGCAGTTGTCAGGTTAATTAGCCTTAAGGAAAATTATGTGGCTATCTGAGCAGAGTGGGGTTGCTATAGAGACAGGCACAGGAGGTGCATTTAGAGCAGGGCCCCATCACATCACCAGACAAAAGTACGACTGAGGCTTTTTAATAGAATGAGTTACTTAAGTTTTATATTTAACAGGGGACAACACCAAGGCTATTACTGGTTTTCAGAATATTTTAGGAATCTGGACTGACTGCCGCTGCATATGTTAACAGTCATCACTGCATGGGCCGCGGGGGGCAGCAGTTAAGCACTGGATGCCCATGTGTCACTCCCAGCTCCTGAGATGAGAGATGGCCCTTCTCACTTCGAGTTTGTCCTTCCTTAATTGGGTGAGAGATTTTCAATGTGCTTCGGAGAATGGTCAGCTGAGAGCCACACTGCTCAGCAGTGCTCCTTTGCATGTGCCACACAACAACAACAACAGTAATAATAATAATTAATAATAATAATAAACATGAGGTAATTATCTCACTTTTCAGATGAGAAGAAATGAAGCTCAGAAACATCCAAAACCTACCCACGATCACACAGCCAATAAAAGGTACCACTAGAATTTAAATTCTGAGATCCCTCTAGCAAAGCCCACTGCTTTATAAAATGGCATTACCACTGAGACCTCTGAACAGACAGGAATGGGGAGTGGGGTAGATCTAAGGAGGGGCTCTCGTGTCACTGAGCGACAGCACGGAGCTTGCCATACTTTAGTTTCCCCTGGGATTCTGATTCGTCCTCACTAATGAGTACCTCACTAATTATAGGAAGTTAATTTCAAAGTAACTCCCGTGCGTTTCTCAGCATTCTGTTACAGTGACAAAACACCTGGGTCGCTCTGCATCAAAGAAGGAAGGCTTGGATTTGTCTCACAGTCTCGGTGGTCTCAGCTGGTGGTGCTTCATATGGTGGGAACCCACAGTGGAGAAGTTCACCTCGTGGTGTCCAGGATGCATGGCGGGGAAGCAGGAAGAGACTGTCGTCCCAATGTCCCCTCCAAGAACACAACGCCAATAACTTCCCCCTCTCAGATCCTATCTATCTCTTAAAGATCCGTCCATCCTCCAGGGACATCACAGGCTTTAGAGGCCATTCTGTGTGCAAACCATAGCACTCTCTGAACCATCCGGCAAGCAACCAGGATGCTAGTTCCCAAGGTGGTGGGAGTGTGGTTAACATAAGAGTGCACGCTGAAAGTCAGTAAGACCATGCCTCAGTCCCTGTACACATCAAAGCTTAATCTATGAAATCAAGCTAGGAGTTCAAAGTGAACTTCTTCCATCTCTGGGTTATTCAAACCCCCCTATTCTGCAGAAGGGTGCTTCCAAAAACTATACTTTAATTATTTTTTTCTGTGAAGGAATATGTGGTAGACTCCATCGATGTTCACAAGGCTTCAAGACTCTAAGAACAAATGTCTAGGGCAGAACTCAAAAAAAAATGCTAATCAAAGCATCAGACGACTGAACAAGACAGAGGCAGAAAATGTATAGAAGCCAAGGACTGGAGACTTAGCCTCAGACCTGAGTAGGAGACTCGGGACCACAGGGAGGTACATTGGTATCCCCAAGCAGAAGGAAGCATGTCCAGCAGCCTTCAGTGAGAGTGTCTGATGCAGATGAGGTAACATGTAAGGTGGCATGCAAGGGAGATGGCATCCAGGTCTTCCCTGCACAGGACAGGGTCTGGGATCAGCTGCCACCTACCGTGTCCAAAACCTTCCTTAGCACCATTCTACCCCGTTCCCTCCCCAGGACATACACCTTGCAAATTCTGTGCTGGCGTTCCACCAGCAGATTCACAACTGGATTGTAGGACAAGGAAACAAGATGTTAAACTCAAGTTGTCTCCTCAGGTGACCCGTGTTAATTTATTTCCCTCTCAGAGTGAAAGGTAAGTCTTTCTTATATATCTATAACCATTCATAAGTATTCTATTTCATTGCTTATATTTATTTAGTGTAGTGGGGTGTGTGTGTGTGTGTGTGTAGTGTGGTCTCCCACATGTACCATGGTGCATATGTGTAGATCAGACGACACCTTGCAAGAATCCTCTCCTTCTACCATGTGGGACCCAGGGATCAAACTCAAGCCTCGAGATTTGGTTGCAAGCCCCATTTCCTACTGAGCTATCTCACCAGCCCAGGATCCTTTCTATATTCTTTTCAAATGATTTTTTAGCCTCAGATAATACACACATTCTTTTTAAATACTATATGAGAAGAGAAGTTGTATGTAGGAGTAACTATAGAAATGTTTTTAGTAGTTTCTAACTGTAATACAGCTTAATTGATAGCCTGCTCATTTACATTTGTGACGTCCCAAATTCAATCCCCAGCACCACATAATACCAGGCTTGTTCAATCATTCCTGCAATACAAGTTCTGGGGAGATAGAGTTTGGGTATTTAGAGGATCAAGGTCTTCCTGGACCACACAATGAATTTGAACATTTTGTCTTGCTGAAATGATCACTCAATGGTTATATAATATGGAAAATGAGTGGTGGTCATTGAAAAGCTGTTTACAAGCAATGTCACGAACAGCTTTTGAACCGGTACAGAATCCTCCAGCTCTAACCCTGCCACTCACTGCCTGCCCATGGTAATTCAAACAAGCCACATAACTTCTCTGCGACTTGACTTTTGCAACTGTCAAGTCGGGAATGCTATCAATTAGAAGCCAATGGTGAACTGAGGCAGGAGAATGGCCTGATACCACTGTCACCTCTGGATGAAAGCCATGGCCAGAAAGGGTGAGCAGGAGAAGGCGACCCTATCCCTCCCTGTCTCCACAGCCCTCGTTTCTCTGGACAGCCACTCTCCTCTATGCTCAGTACAAAATATGCCCTGTTCCGGTAGATGAGCCCTGCTCAGCCATGAGCTCTTTCCATGAATAGGTCTTGAGAGCCACTTGTAGGCCACCATCCATCACCTGCCCTCACGCCCCCCCCCAATCTTTCTTTACCCTTTGCCCTCTAAGGAAGCCAGTGCAGTGGGGCCAAGGGCTGCTGCCCAATTTGGGTCCTAGGTGGCCTCTGCCTCCCTCTTTCCTGGGCCCCCAGCCAGCTCCACCCTCCCGCAGAGATGCTCTCTGCTAACTTCATTCCTGCCTCATAGTTGGAATGACAGTGGCTCTCAGAATCCCTGGGGAGTGGAGAGGGTGGTGAGGGTCTGGGGAGGCAGCCAGGCCCAGGAGCAGGTTAATGTTACAGCCCTGGGTAAGTGAGCTGGGCCGGCTGACGTCAGGGTGATGATGGGTGGAGGGTAGGGCCGGGTTACTGAACTATAGGTCAAATCAAAGAGAACCACCTTGGGACAGAGCCCTGCATGCCGGCTAGAGAACGTCCCCACGCCATGGTCCATACCGGCCACAGCTCAGCCTGGGTCCTTCTGCTCTCAATCCGAGCGCCTGAAGCAGGCTTTGGTTTCATGTCAGCAGCCTTCATCTGCCTTCCAAAAATAAGCCCCTGCCGCCATGCCGAGGGGAGAAAAACAAGAAGGGCGGTATTTTTAGGGCCATTAATTCTGACCACGTGCCTGAGAGGCAAGGTGGATGGCCCTGGGACAGAGGCTGTTCATCACTATGTCCCGGGGAGCAGGACGTGTTCAGGGCACGCTGCAGGCTCTCGTCTTCTTAGGCGTCCTAGTGGGCATGGTGGTGCCCTCACCTGCCGGCGCCCGCGCCAACGGCACTCTACTGGACTCCAGAGGCTGGGGCACCCTCTTGTCCAGGTCTCGAGCTGGGCTAGCTGGAGAGATTTCGGGTGTGAACTGGGAAAGTGGCTATTTGGTGGGCATTAAGAGACAGAGGAGACTCTACTGCAACGTGGGCATTGGCTTCCACCTCCAGGTGCCTCCTGACGGCCGGATCAGCGGAACGCACGAGGAGAACCCCTACAGTGAGTGTCACTAGCAAATAAGCTGGGGTGCTTGGTGGCTTGGGCACAAGCGGGGTCAAACGATGAAGGGGGCTCGTGCTGGTGGGTGGGGCTGCACTCTAAAGGGAAGATGTGTTGATCTAAAAGATCAACTTTTAGATGACTTGATCCCACCCTGCCCTGCCCAGAGAGAGGTGCAGGCTCAGTAAGACCAGACCTATGCATCTTGGTGTCCTTAGCCATCATCCCAGGTAACTCCATCAGTGGTCCTAATTACTCCAGTATTAGTGGTCCAGCTCTGGTCTTTCTGAGAAACTATAACTACTCTGGTAGGGGAGATATTATGATATTCCATCCTGGTTAAAGCCATTAGTTTCTATTCATCTGTCCTTTTTGAAAGAGAAAGGCAAGTAATCTGAAAAATGTCCATCTGAAGCATCTCCTTGGTGCCATGTTTTGGGTGCCTGTATAGACAGTCTTCTGGCCACGGCAGGATAAGAGCTGTAGGGTTCCAGATGAACCATCGGCTCAGTGTAGCTGCAGTGTTTGGGAACTGAGTCAAAGGATGTAGAACAGACTTTAAATAATCAAAATTGATTGATTGAGTGTATGTGTGTGTGTGTGTGTGTGTATGTATGTATGTGTGTATGTATTTATGTGTGTGTATGGTGTGTGTGTGTTTCTGAGAATTAAACCCAGGAACTTAGGGCATGCCATGCAAGTATTGTACCACTGAGCTACATCTCCAACCCCCATCCTTCAAGTCAAGGACCTCAGATGACAGATTCACCAAAAGCCCAGATTCAAAGCTAATCTTAAATAGATGTTTGAGTGTCTGCCGTGATCCCCAATTCCAGTGTAAAACTTTTCCATGAAAAACTGAATATGCTGCCATGATGTGACCAGATGCAGCTGGTGTAGTGAAGGGATGTCATAAGATTGTAACATCACATCAAGGACAGACGTGATGGAGAAGTGGAGCCTCTGGAGAAGGGGGACAGCAGGATGCCTCTGAAGGACTTGAGTTTACAGGACTCTAGTTGATATGAGCATGAGAGTGTGTCCTCTGTTTCTTTGTCAGGCCTGCTGGAAATCTCCACAGTAGAGCGGGGTGTGGTAAGCCTCTTCGGTGTGAAAAGTGCTCTCTTCATTGCCATGAACAGTAAAGGAAGACTGTACACAACGGTGAGTTCCGAGGGAGAGGGAAAGCTCCTGGGTTCTCTTTGTGTTCACACCATTGAGAACAACAAATATACAACACTGAGAGTTGAGGGTTTTGGAGGGTGGGGAATTAAAAGGGACTGTGTATAGCAAGGTGCCTTGCAGCACTTTTTCATGGTGAAACACTTCCTCTGTTTCACCATGAAACCTCTGCACATGCCTGCGGTTCTTCCAACCCACCACAGAGACCCTTGCCCTTAAAGAACCCATAGTTCAGAGAGCTGTTGGGTAGGGAAGCCTGCCTTCTGACACAAAGCTGTTATTCAAACTCAGGCAGGTCTGAGTCACTGAACTGGAGAAGCCCAGAAAGGCAGGTCTGTGGGTCATCCCCTCCAGGAGACACTCCACCAGAGTGGTACAGGAGGTCTGTAGAAGGAGGCTATCTCTCTTCTTCACTAGTGATGAGAGACTTTAGCCTGAGTTTTACGGACCTCTGGTCTCTGATCCCCACAGTCTATGGTAGTATCTTCCTCTGTCATACCTCCCCAGCAGGCACTGGGCCCCACCTCACTCTGCACCAGAGATCATTGTGGGAGGACCCATGCATGCTAAGAGGCAAATTCTCCAGTGTAAGGGCAAGCATTAACTGTGTTCGCCAAAGCCTCTGCTTTCTCTGACCCATTTACTTCCAGGGCTCTCAGCTTGCGACTTGGCCTATTTCAAAATGTGTTAGAAAAACATTCTATGAAATTGATAAAACCAAGACGTCCTTAGAAGTAAGGAAGCTCGATCTAGTAAGTGCTCGAGTGCTTACCTTGTATGAATGTGAACTCAGGGAAGTTCATCCCCTAGCACCCAAAAATGAGAGGGCAGTGGCTAAATAGCAAGGAGCCTTGATGCACTAGAGGAGAGTGTAGAGTCTGATCCTCCCATTCCTTGAAGGAACGAGATGGGGGATAGAAAGGGGCCACCAGCCCCAGGACAAGTGCTAGATTCCCCAGGGAAATCTCTCAGCAACCGAGGTCTGGAAAAGACTCAAGTGAGCTAGTCTGTGTGAGTTAGTCAGACGGCATCTGCTTCCCAGCCTTTTGAGCAAGTGTCTCAAAGTTGGCTTATGGTGTGAGCTAAAACCATTGCTTCTCCAGCACAGTTCTGTCGGTGCTCCTGTGCACCCATCACTTTGTAATCTGTTAGATGCAAGGATTTCCAGGACCCGACTCAGAGGCTCAGAGGGCTGGGATGAAGATTGTGAAGACTGTCAATCTGTCCAGCTCTGTGTTCAGTTTTTTTTTTTTTTAAGGTTCTGAAGTGTTTTTTGAGGCTCAGGTAGGTGTGGGTGCTATCAGGCTCTATGGCCTATGGAGAACAAAGAATTTCATCAGTTCTGCCTAGTGTTAATCCATCCTTTAGAACAGCAGAAGACAGGGTCCAGACATGGAATTCTCAGATGCCAGTTGTACCAGTCTCTGAGAAAGTTGGCAGGGCAGGAAGCAGCCTGAGACCCCCAAGAGGCTTTGGTGGAATTGGCTGCTTGGTCCTTCTGTAGGATGAGTCCCCCAAAAAGCTTCTTATCACCAGCCCCCACAGTACCCAGAATCCCACTGACAGGGAGATCTGAGACAGCTGTCTCTGGGATTCTGCATGGGCATTTTAACAGGCAAATCTGCCAGAACCCCAAATTATATCAACTTCTGTCACCTTAATTAACATATTTTTTCTCAACTAGAAAAGAATTCATTTGTGGCCAGGGAGAGGGTCACAAACATTGATTGGATAAATTTGCCCACGTTCCACTTGGAATCTCTGGTTCTAAGAGAGGCTGAGGACTGGAAACATTTTGGCTATCAGAGAAAACGTCCCCAAAGGGTAGACCCTCTCACTGTAGCAAAGCTCTCTGAGGTGTGGGACACCCAGACTCCCCAGGCAAATGGTTCTAAAGAGACCTGGTGTAATCACTAAACAGCAGTTGCTGGGGAGAAGGGAGACTACTCTGAGAGAAGACCCTCTGGTATCCGTATCCAGTAGCCTGGGAACTAGAGATTCTCCTCCCTAGACCCTGAGGCCAGAGAGTTGGCTACAGTTGGACAGCAGTGCCCCAGCCAGGGCACCTGATGCTTTGTGTGCGGCTAGGGAACCAGATGCTCCTGAACCACCCTTCCCCATCCTCCACCCCTCCGCAGCAGTTACCACAGTCTAAAAAAACAATTGCCAACTGATCCCAGGAGCCAGGAAGACTCCTGCTGGGTGGTGATTTCATTCACACTATTTCCCTTTAAGCCCCCCTGAGCTGCCTCCTCCCTCGGTAGATCAGCTGCTGTAACCTCTAAATGGCATTTCTCGTGAGGGGGGGGGGGAAGGGGGCTGATAAGGAGGAAAAGGCAGCCCTCCTGTCATGGGAGACTAGAGGTAAGGAAAGGGCACCTAGAAGTGCTCTTCCTTCTTACAAAGGGGTGTGGAACCTAAGGGCAGTTTCAGGCTCTCTCTGCAGATGACAAGGGCAGCCCTCCTGTGCTGAGCTGGTAGAGATTATCTGAGATCCTGCAGAGTGGTTATAAGTTATAAGCAAAGCACTGCCCTGCAGAATCCGGAGAAGCATTTGGTCTTTAGCCTCCCTTTGCAGGCAGAGACACAGGGTGTCTACAGTCTCCGGCTACTGTTCGTTTGCCCGGTTGCAGCTATGTGCATCCCTCGGTTCTGCAGATAATGCCCAGAAAGCCCTCGGGGGAAGTGTATTTGGCCAGAAAGACTGGAACCAGGGTTCCCATTGTCGCCTGGTCCTGCTCTCTAGCTGACCAACTTGCTTTAGGCAAAGTCACTGGTGCTTCTCTCAGCCTGGATCTTTGCCATCTTGGATGGAGACTGGAGCAGAATGAGGGAATCCAACATTGTCTCTCCCCTTAAAATCCAGAAAGCCATCACAGAGCCCCTCCCGACGGTGGTTCTGTAGCCATTCACAGATTGAGAAGAATACACGTTGCACTTTGGAGGGGTTAAATACTGTGTTTACATACTTCTAACCAATAGGAGCACAGTGCCATGGAAATCACAAATCTCACTCCTGTCTTCTCTCCTCTGACTGGGAGTAATAGGGACATGTGGCCAGAGCACATACAGGATGAAGATTGTACTGACAGAGATGGCTTAGCTCTGCATTTGGACAAGAGGATGGGTGTAATAGCTGCTCTCCCTCCCCAACTTTTGGGACCATTTCTGCCAAAAGCATTTTCCCCTAAACGCCCATGGGTGCCCTATTTTCCACAGTGCTTTTGCACCGAGGGAGTTGAAAGGCTATTTTTTTTTTCAATTGTATTTGGTAGAATCCAAGACATTGTCACGCTGTCGCTTGAGAGTGGCAGGCCAGGGAAATGTGATCTGGTGGAATTATTTTCATTTGTTCAAGTAATAATACACGGTAGCCGCTTTTCTTAACACGGTGTTCGCTTGGCTGGGGGGCCTTCCTCCCCAAGCCAATGATTCAGAGTTCCTGAGCCATGAGACCTCAAAGCCCAGAGGTGTGATGGAGGCAACAGAGAGGCTGGGTCCCAAGCACTGCCGCAGTCCTGTGGAAAATGCCACCAGTTACAATCCTGGGGAGGGCGAATCAGTGCGTTTAGGGAACTATACTGTGATGTCTCGTCATAACCGCTACCCCGCCCTCAAACCACCTGAATGTGATGTATGGTTGGGGACTGACAGGAGGTGGAGCAGGTAGGGGGCGGGCCAGGCAAGGGGCGGGGCATGTAGGAGGTGCCTAAAGAATAGGAACCCTGTTTCCGTTTCCTGTTTGTAGAGCGTTCTGGGAAGGCCGGGGAAAGGAGATAGGCTGGAGAAAGGACAGGAAGGATGTGAAAGCAGTCAACTTTAAAAATAAAATAAAAATAAACAGGGGGATTAGGACAGATTTGAATAATCAAATCTGCTGAGCAGGGCTGGGGCGTGGTTGGGAGCTGGTCTAGAGCACAAAGCTCTGAGTCCCATTTCCAACACTGCCCCTGCCAAAGTGTCTGCTGGACAAAGGGGATTGTAGCCTCTTTTGATATCCTCAGGGACTTGGTTCCGGTAACCCATGGATTACTGGAACGCTAAATCTCTAGATGCTGAAGTGCCTCATAAAAAAACGATCTAACATCTTCATATGACCTACGTGCATCCTCTTAGACATCTGAGCTCACCATTTGATTTTTAAAAATCTGTGCATGTTCAAGGCAGATGCAATCTCTTTTCAAATATGTTTTGGTCCATGGTTGGTAGACTCTAGGGGTACAGAACTCTCAGAAACACGTGGCAATCTGTATATGCACCCACAAAGACGCGGGTGTTTTAAAAAACGCTGCTTCTTAGCCCGACACATTCTAGACAGTGGGATGTGGGCAATGCCCATAGTTCTCAACCCAAGGGCTCATTCCTCCGCCTTCCTCCTCTTCCTCTGTTCCACATTGCTCTCCACCCTATGGCTTGCTCTCCTCTCACCCTCTCATGGATCTGCAAACAACATACCAAAGCCTCTCCCTAATCACCATCCAGATCAGAAATAAATTCCCCTGGAAACTGACGAGGCAAGTTCCTCTCCAGGGACAGGGACATACAAAGTTAGAACAGAAGGAAAGCAGGTAGGTGGGGGGAGGGAGCTGGGGGGGTACAACCTCATGCAAAGAGACCTCTGGTCTAATAAGACTCCTCCCTCTACTTCCTGGCCCATTTTGGATCCAGAACTCCTCTACCATTTTTAAATAAATTGCTTATGTAGGTAGATAACACATGAAAAACATTTAAGAAAGAAGAAACAAAAGAGCAAAAGATTCCCACAGGACTTAAACCTCCTACCTTCGTCTTGATGGCTATGAGTTCTTCCTGAGAGGTGACCTGTGTGACCAGTTGCTTATGGACCATTCCAGGAATAACCTATACATGCATAAGTGTATGTTCAGGTAGCTTTGAAAAGTCACACTTCAGAGGTTCAGGGTGTTTTTAAATTTTATGTGAGCGAGTGTTTTGCCTGCATATATGTCTGTGCACTACCTGTTTGACACCCTTGGAGACCAGATGAGGGTGTTAGATCCACTGGGTCTGGACAGTTGTGAGCTACTATGTAGGTTCTGGGAATCAAACCCTGATCCTCTGCAAGACATGGGTTCAAATTGAGCATCTCCACTTGGTAATATGTCTCTGACACAGTCCAGTGTCAATGTGCCAAAGGTTTTCTTTTCGTGGCTTATAGCACCCCATACTGTAGCTTGGTCACAGCCAAGACAACTGCTCCCCTTTTGATAGAGGCTGACTGTTTGGGATTCTTGCTATTTAAAAAGTGTTGTACACGTGTGGAGATATAATGTCAAAATCTGTTCCTAAGAGAATTGCTGATCATCTGTTATCATCATTTAAAAAAAAATTCTAGTAGACACTGTGAATTGCTCTCTATAGAAGTAGCAACACTATACACTAAGGAACATGGAGAATCACCAGTCTTTGGACCCTTCTCAGTTATAGTAGTAAATCTCTTTCTCAATCTGACCATTGACCCCCTGGAATCCTTGTCCCAGATGGGGCTTGGAGTCTACTGGGAAAGAAACATGTTCATAGGGTTCAGATGCTGTTAGAGGCATCTATCTGCCTGAAGGGCTCTAGAGTACTGGTATGGGCTCTCTACCACCCCATAAAAGCAATATAAAGGGACACCTGTGTGTGTCCCCATTGCTGGTGAGCCTAGGTGCTCAGACTTCTTTCAGAAATCAAAGGACAAAGCCTCTGGTACCAGGGAGAAGCCATTGAGCTGAGGTTGCTACCGTGTGTGTGTGTGTGTGTGTGTGTGTGTGTGTGTGTGTGTGTGTGCATATGCCCAGGTACACACATCTATGTCTACATAAAAGCCAGAGAGGGACAAAGCAACTTCCTCTATAGCTCTCTGCCTAATTCCCTTGGGAACCAGATTCTTCTTCTCTGTAAGAATGACTTCTATCTCAGGCCCCATGGCCCGAGAATGGTCTGGGTTATAAAGCTCCATTCACTTTCTGGGTTCAAAGTCAAAACTGAGAAGAAGCCTCCTCCCCCCTTTTAAGGGGCTGCAGGTTTTGAACTGAGAAACTACAGGTGAAAAGGGACAGTACTTCTCAAGACCTCATTCCCCCACCCACCCCTCCACTCACTACCCCCAAAGCCCTCTGGCACCCACACAGTCTTTGTGAAAGAGAACTGAGGCCCTGAGAGGGGAGGAGACCATCCATGTCACCATATGGGGAAGTAGAAAAGCCACTGAGTGGAGCCAGGGGCCCTCATCCCACTCTGCCAGGCCAACTCTCACTATAGGCTGGCAATAGCTCAGTGCTACCCACCCTGTCCCCTCCTCTGGAGAGAACACATTCTCACTTGACAACTTGGTAGAAAAGTCCCCAAGTCTCCACCTGGAAGTCTGGAGGTCTGCCCTGACCTCCCCACTGGACAGAAGCATCATCCCTCTATGTCCCTGGCCTTGGATTCCTGCTGATGTAAGAGGACACATGAGGAGGAACTGTGAGGGCTCTGAAGTGTCTTCCATCCTAACCTCTCACGTTTCTCCTTCCCTGCAACATATACCTAGTAGCTGTGTTTCTACAAAGGGGAGAGGGAGACATGGCAAAAAGACCTCCTCTTTTTTTTTAATTATTTTGTTTATTTAAATTCCAAATATTGCACCTTTCCTGGTTCCTCCTCCCAGTGTTCGTCAACCCCATCCCACCTCCCCTTTGCCTCCAAGAGGATGCTCCCCCTTCCCCCACCCCACGTGTTGGCACTTCGTAATTATCACCAGGTCTCTGCTGTCTGTTCCTCTTCACAGCCCAGCTTCCACGACGAATGCAAGTTCAGAGAAACCCTCCTTCCAAACAATTACAACGCCTACGAGTCAGATCTGTACAGAGGGACCTACATCGCACTGAGCAAATATGGACGGGTAAAGCGGGGCAGCAAAGTGTCCCCAATCATGACTGTCACTCACTTCCTCCCCAGGATATAAGGACCCGTGGATGAAGGCTCACAGGGTGACAGCTTCGTCTTTTCTGTTGGGATTTTACACTAAGAGAACACTTCTGCCCTTATCCTGTGACTTCTGGGTCTGGCTTATCTCATGCCCAAAGAGATGAGCTGGCTCCCTTGGCCACTGGATTGCACATGGCCGAGGGTTTACAGTTCACGTCTCAGGATGGCAGTGGATCCTGTGCTTACCAGAGGAGAGACAACACAGATGACTCTTGCAGCATGTGGCCCTATGCATAAGAAAATGGCAAGATGGGAGTATGCGTGTGTCCCTGCATATCCATACATCTTTGTGTAGATTCTCAGAGCAAAGGCATTTTAGAATACCGAGTTCCTTTCTCCCAACATCGTCAACCACAGCCATTGGCCTGTCAGAGCATCACTTGTCAAGTCAGGAGGACTGAGATGCGCCCCATTCTGCCTTTTTCTGATCAGCTATCCAGTTGTCTGAGTCACAGTGAGCAGCTATCTTTTATGTGCCAGGAGGAAGGTAGGGGTATAAAATATAATTGCAAACTAGGAAAAAAAGGGTAACCTGGCACCCTGGATTCCATGCCCGTTGGGGCTCTGGGGACGTTATGATTCATTGTTAGAGATAACTGGGAGAGAAGGGAATCCCCTCCTTGGTATAAAGTAATAGAACAGGATGAGAACATTGGGGAGCTCTGTGGAGGCAGAGGGACTGGATGTTCTGTAGAGAGCCATTCTGCCTGAAGGGCTTCAAGCTGTGTGGGGCTCCAAGAATGGGCCAGCACCAGGCTGCCTGCCCATAACGTTTCCTCGCTTTGAACCAGGTCTTATTTTAACCTCAGATGACAAGGATCCTAATAATGGCAACCTCCCTGGCGAGGAAGGGCAGTGTGCAAATTAGGGCATGAAGGAAGTCCAGAGGCTTTGGACTCGCCGGGGTGATCCCTCTCCAACTATGTCCAGGAACCTCGCCCAAGTTCTCACCCGATACCCTCACTTCCTTCTCACTCTGCCTAAGCTTACATACACAATACCGCCTGGATGCAGAAGAATTGGGTGCTGTGACCTCTAACCCCTCTTCCTCACTACAGTAAGAGAGGTGTGATAATCCCAGGAACCCGGCAGCCAAGCCAAAGTGGCTCCTTGCTCCACAATGCCTTCTTGCCTCTTGTCCTTTGAGAGTATTTTAAACCATGGTTCCCTGAGAGACTATAACTGTGGTCTGCCCAGAGCCTGTAGATTCCTGAACTGTTGGAATGTTCCTAAATCTGACACCAGAGAGAGCCGGATCAGTGCACAAATATTTTCAGCACATGTTACAAAATGACCTGACACCCTCTGCTACCCTTGGGAGCCCTGACCTGCAAGACAATCCCCTCATCTGTTGCAAATACCTCCGTCTTCAACATACCTCTCTATTCGTAGATGCACCCCTCTATAGACAGATCTGGACTCAGGGATTCTGAGCTGCAGATGGGTGGGGGTTGGCGATGCAGGAGACAGACACCATTCTGGCTTCCTCCTATGCCCTGAAAGTATCAGGGTGGACACATGATAGGGGAAGAGCGAAAGGCCAGAGCTAGATGGAGATAAGAGGTAACAGACGGTAGGAGTTCAGCCATATGGACATCCTCAAGCTTTGGATGGGAACTCAGAAGAACTGAGTCTTGGATCAGGTATAAGGGGGAGAGAAATTGGTCCATATTAACTTCTCGGATAATGAAATTCAAGTCATCTGGGAAGGAGAAAGCCATACTCTTGTAAAGACATCTTTGCCAGTCATCATCAATGGTATTACAAGGCTTGTCAGAAATGGGGTCGTTTGGGATTTCATGCACATTCATTCCTGATGTAACTGTATGGACAGGATGGCTGGGGCTGGGAACTGCTATCCAGATAGGAGGAAATGTTTTAAGCCTCAAGAAAGCCAACCACCAGCCTCCTTTCCTCCTTTCCTTCCTTCCTCTCTCCCTCCCTCCTTCCTTTCCTTCCTTTCTCCCTCCCTTCCTGTCTTTTCTAGATCTTTATGTGTACATGCCTTGAACCAGTGAAATCTAAAGAGACTGAAAGACCCTGGGCTGCTAAATCTTTCTGTCTCTTTGTTGGAGCTCACGAAGCTGCCCAAATCCTGACAAGGTTTCGTCAACTATTTACTCCTACCTCTCATGCTCCGGGTAAGAAAGAGACGCTACAGAACCCCTGGATGGGGCAGGCCTGGTGTTCACCTGCCTGGTAGCAACAGCAGCATGGCATTTCCAATGACTGACATTGGTTGTGAGAAGCGAGGGCTTCTAGCTGGCCCCAGGATTTTGCCTTACTGGTTCAATGCATGGTTCATACTTCCGACTTACTATTTCCTGTAAAGAAGTTCTCTTAAGAGGTTCCTCTTTGACCTGAAGTGACTTAGGCTTTGTACAAGTCAAACCCAATCCATAGACAAGTTAAGGGATAAGAAAAGAAAAACAAAATCATTGAGAGGTGCTGCTGATTCCTTCTGTCCTGCTACTGTGCACAGGGGTGGAGTGTTACTTCCTAACTGGTCACCTGTACTCCTTGAAGCAGTCCTTTGTAATCCTCTCACCGGTGTATGTTCTACAAACTTGTGGGGGCGAGGCTGGAGAGCTGGCTCAGTGGTCAAAAGCACTTGAAGCTCCTCCAGAGGACCTGGGTTCAGTTCCTAGTAGCCACAAGATGGCCACAACCACGTGTATCTCCCTCACATCTCTCTCTCTGCCGGCTCCAAGAGCACTGTACACATGTGCATAGACATGCAGGCAAACGTTGCATTGTTCTGCTGCCCTGTGACACCTCTGTGCTTCCTCCTTTTGATACATTTTTGATGAAAACAGTAAGCAATCTGATGATTAATACTCCATCGTTACCCTTCGCAGACTGCCGCATCCCATAGTTTCCCGCCTGACAAACTTATCCTCACACAGTGCTCCTAGCTCTCAGTCACAGCCAGACTATGGTTTAAGAAGAACAGCTTTCTTTCTTGTCATCTGAAGCAGAGGACAACCTGTCTTCCTTTTAGAAATGTATCTCTAGATGAACAGCCCAGACCCGAAATCTGATCCCGTCCCAGTCCTAGCTTGTGAAGTTTGACATTCTTCCTCTATGGCTTAGTGCCCCACTTCCCACCTCAAGACCCCAGGTTTTCCAGGTTCTCACTCTGTGTGAGTTTTGAGGAAGGAAGGACATGGAAGAGTCCATGACGCCCATTGCCCTGGTCATTGGTGCTGTGGTCGCTTGGGCAAACAGTTACCATGTGTGGTCGCTGGCCCCCATGACTCCAGGATAGCATCTCAACTAAGATTCCCTTCTGTTCTTTTTTGGTACAAAGCTAAGCTCGAAGACTTCTACAACTTTCTAGCCTTACATTTTCCCCTAAGATAAGCTCTAAGCCACTTGTTACAGAACACGTGACAGTTAGCTCTGCACAGAGGATCTGTATGAGTTATTCCTACCCTCCCTTTCCAAGACTGACCAGCCACTCATGTCACTTTCCTGAAAGAAAAAAAAAAAAAAACAAAGACAGGAATGTTGGAGACAAGGCTAGACCCTATAGAAATACTGCAGCCTGTGCTTACTTCTGAGTGGATGGCTCCTCTTCCCAGGGCAGGAGGCGAGTGGCTACCCCCAACCAGATCTTGACTCTAGGGCAGCATGCAGATAGCCAAAACGGAACCATGTTTGTATACCTCATAAACTACTGAAACCCCAGCCTCAGAGGCGGTTCTCTCACTTCCTTGGTAAGGACCTCAGGCTGGGTTCTGGTGCAGAGCCGTCCTCAGGCTTGAGGACGGTAGGTAGGAGATCCAGAAGCTGTTCAGTCATGTGCTTGAGAAATGTGATGCTTCTATTTTCTAATACGTATGTGCTATGCACAAACCATAACATGTCCCAGCAAGAAGTTAAAGGTCTTTTTATACGTTTCTCTAAACTGTTTGACTCTGCCCCTCCTATTAAAACTGAAAACAAATCTCTGGGTTGTAGTTGACTTTTTTTTTTTTTTGTCAATTTTCTACCCCCGATCTGGGATCCAGGAAGTAGGGGCAGTGGTGGTGGGGGGGCAGATAAAGGTTTGTGATGCTGTGGATGATGAAGGCAGGAAGAAATTGTGGGGGAGCCCATCACTCTTATTACTAATAGGGTATTTGTCCAAAGGGGAAAGGAAATGATCAAATGCATAAGGAGGCTACAGCCCCTACCCACTCTGCCTTCATCTAAGTTATAAGCAGTTTTCTGTGTTGGGATCCATTCACTTGTTCACACACCTAGAACTACTTAATGAGAGTCTCATTTGAGCCGGGGTAAATCTGGAGGATACACGAGAAACACGGTAGACCTCACCGTTTACTCATAGAGATGCATTATAGAAACTCATGTGGGACTGGAGAGATGACCTAATGGTTAAGAGAACCTGCAGCTCTTCCAGCAGACCTGGATCCAGCTCCCAGCATCATCTACAGCTCACAACTGTCCATTATGCCAGTTTCAGGGGATCTGACAATCTCTCCTGGCCCTGAGGGCATTGCATGCACACCGTACACTGACATACATGAAGGCAAAGTGCTCATAGGCATAAACTAAAAAGTATGTACGTCTTTTTAAAAAGATCACCTTGGGGATGGGGGGAGGGGAGTTGGGAGAAAAGATGGAGGAGGAAATTATGCAACCTCTCTCTTTAGTATTGCAAAATAAGAATTTAGATGAGGACAAAAACCATCGTTGAAGAGCACATTACCCTGTAGATCCGCAAGCCCGCTCTATAGACGCTGATGGGACTCAAAGGGGGTCCACGAGTCCATATTTATTACATGTTCCTAGGCAGCTCTGCTACTGAAAATTATCGTCTAGCAGGAGTAGAACTGCAGAACTTCTGAGCAAGGGGAGCCATCATTCCTTATGAAGTCCTTCCCTAGGACTGAGTAAAAACACTGAAGACAAAGGACCCCTTACAATGCCCTTCCTGGGCCTCCTATACCACGCCCATTACCAGGCCCTTGCCTGTTCTTGCTCCAACAATCCCCTCTCCCACTTGCTTCCTCCTGTGCCTACCACCTGGGGAGAAGAACATGTGCCTTCGTTTGAGAGATGCTGGGTTCTGAATACCTCCAGACATTCTTGGAAGATATGCTTGGCATATTCCTGCGTTTATTCATGCAGTTCATATTTCTAACCTCCTACTGTGTTCCAGAAACCACACTGGGCCATTGGAATACAATGTTGACAAACTTTACATGGGCTTATGGACTCCCAAGGAAGGCAGGTGTGAAATAATTCCAGAAAACAGTAACGAAGATATAGAAGAGACACCTCCAGTGTACTGGGAAGCTTAGAACAAGGGCCTGACCTCACACAAGTGATCAGAGAATCCATCCTGAAGAAAGCTGAAATTTTAAGGGCGTTTAAGGGCAGCAGAGAAGCTGGTGGCTGGAAGGCGAGAGAGAGGGAGGGAGGGAGAGCTCTGAAAGAATAATACCAAAGATGCTTGAAGGTAAAGCTACTAGGGAATGGGGAGAGAACACAGCATCTTGGATGTAAAAATGTAGTCATTGTTACAGGTACAAAATAATAGATCTGGGTGGAGGGGGCAGTGTTGATGGGGCTCAGGATGGGCAGCAAGAGAGTTTTTGTTTGATCCCATCACACATCCTCTTTGTGAGACCCCTGTCTTAAGACCTAAACTCCTGACCGTAACTGAAGTCAAAACTCTCGGGTTTTTTGTTTTTTTTTGTTTTTTTAAATTTCATTGTTGTATTGTAGTGGTTTAAGGGAGAATGCCCCCCACCCCTTAGGCTCAAGTATTTGAACACTGAATCCCCCAATCCCCAGCTGACAGAACTTTTGGAGGCAGGTTTAAGAGGTGTGGCCTTGCTGGAAGAAGCATGTCACTGAGGGTGGGCTTGAAATAACTGGGGAAGCAAGAACAAATCTGAGGCTTCTAATTGAACTGTCTCAGGTTAGAGGAGATTCTGGAAGAATAGATTAGTGGTGGAGAAAGAGAGAGAGAGGTATCTGACCTACCATCTCAACCACAGCCATGACCCCAGGATACTGCTCACAAGGTGAGTCTACACCTCAAAAGTCAGCCTCCACCACTGGCTGAGACGAAACTTGGAGGGTTCAGATTCTCTTCATGACAATCTGTGATTCCTAAATGGGTCGAAGGAAGCTAGTTTGCCAGTCTCGTGGCAGCAGGACACTCCCAGACCAAACACATGTTGACATGAACATAGGTCAAAGGACGATGCCTCACCTGAGAAACAGACACCCTCAGAGTGACAACTGTCCTTCTTTCCCTTATATCTTAAGAATAAGAACCACAGTGACAAGGAACAATCACATATCAGATATTCAACTGTTCTGTTGTTGAGACAACAGTGTCCCAGGAATATGCTGTACTCTGTCCATACTCAGTCAAAACGCCTGTCCTGTATTCTCTAGTCTTACCCCTACCCTTACCCTACTCTACCCCCCTATCCTACCCCTACCCTACTCCATCCCTATCTTACCCCTACCCCTACCCTATCGCTACCCTACCCCAATCCCTGGAGACAAGCATGGTCTTTACAGCCCATTCTGGCCTCAAGCTAAGATTCTCCTACCTCAAACTCCCGAATCCTAGATTTCTGAGTGTACACCACGATGCCCAGCTTCTCCTTCGCTCTCATGCAACCAGAAATGCTGAATGAAACTGTGAGACATGCATAATTCTCAGTTTTCAGTGGTGTTTTAACAGGTATCTCATCATAACACTTAGGATGCACCCCTGCCCAGAACCCCATAAAGAGTTCAACGCTCGGTTTAGAAAAAAAAAAAATCATCCAAGCAAAATATGGAGATGTAAAAGACCATTACTGTAAGGGAGGCTTGAAGAAGGCCTGATTCTCAGAGCTGGCCAACTGAGGGATTTATTGTCTGTATCAATGATTAATAATTAGTAATTTCATTAAAATCACAACATCCTTCTCTTCTTGTTTTGGTTGGGACACTCTCTTCTCCGAGTCCTACAAACCTCCTGAGTGGAGGCTGCTCCTGGTCCCCAGGTTACAGATGTTGCCTGTTTTCCTGGAAGTGCTTTGGATGCCTATATTAGTCAGCTTAAACTGCCACCACAAAATCCTGAAGATAGCGTCTTAGACAACAGACAAATTTTCTTGCTGTTCTAGAGGCTGGAGTACACAGCCAAGGCCAGACAGCATTGGTACTTAGTGAGTTCTCTCCTACTGGAGAGTGAGTGAGTTCTCCAAGCTTCCCTCATTTCTCTGCTCACAGCTTTCCCTGTGTATGAGAAGAGGAACCTTGGGCAGTGTCTTTTCCTCCCCCTTACAGGCCCACAGTCCTATCAGATCAAGACCCTACCGAATGGCATTATTTAATTTTAATGGCCTCTTTAGTGAGCCCCATCTCCAAATACAGTCACATGTGAGATTAGGGCTTCAACCTATGACCTGTGGGTGAAGGAGGCCAGTCTATTGAGGAGCCTCATTGCCACCTGGGGAAGCCTGACCTCATAATTGATGTCATTTTAACAACATTCCAGGAAAGTGTCAGTGGTTGGCACATTGATTAGACTCTGAAAGGCTTCTATTGTGCACATAAACTGCCCCAAGTTTGGGACCCTATTCTTGTGGATAAGTGAGATAGGCTGCTACATCTGAAACAGGGATTTTGACATCTAGGGGACATTTGATAGTGTCTAAAGACTATCCTGGTCATCACAATCACTTGATGGATACTACTTGGTATCTAGGGGGAAATGGCTAGGGATTCTATTGCACATCTTACATCTGCTGAAGAACCCCACCACAGAGAACCAGTTGGCCACAAATAGCAATGGAGGCAAGGTTGAGAAGTCCTTTGCTGTGGTGTAACAGCCATGCGATGTGATAGCCATGTGACCTTCTCTAAGGAAGACCCTCCTGCTCACACCCTGGGCTGGGAAGGAAAGAAGCATTTTGGATCCTAGCATTTACGTTAGCATGGAAATTCTCATCCTAAGCAAGTCCCACTTGGAATTCCTAAGGGTTATAGGTTTTCAAGTTCTGCCTAGAGTGGATGGTTTGTCAAGAGTGGAGGGGTCGCAGGTTGGCACTGAGGAAAGAGATCTAGGGGAGATGGGGTAGCGTGAGAGGTCAGGGTCACGGGCACAGGAAGTGGACACTCACTCTTGTTGGTGTTCATCATCACCTTTTGTTCTGCCATATGGGGATCAGGCCTCCTCCGCTAGCCCTCCTCCCACACGCTCCTCCATCACAGGCCAGCAGGATTTTGCTTCTAAATGGAAGCCAAATAGGATTTCTCCTTACATAACTTGAATTTCATTTTTTAAAAAACTGTTTCTTTTCAATTCCTTTTACAATTCTTTAATTTTTTAAATTTTATGATTATGGGTATTTTTCCTACATGTGTCTGTATACCACGTGTGACCCTGGTACCCTTGGAGGCCAGAAGAAGGCATCCCCTAGATGCCCTCTAGAGCCCCCTTGATCCCCTGGAACTGGAGTAACACACAGCTGTGAGCCACCATGGCTCCTCTGGAAGAGCAGCCAGTATTCTAACCACTAAGCCATCTCCCCAGCCCCACTTCACCAAATCATTGTCCTGATTATAAAATTAAAACATCTCCTTGGTCAAGAATCTAGAAAGCTCCATCATTATGGCTTGAATGTTAAATGTTCCCCTAAGGCACCCCCCTGCTAAAGAACTGCTCACCAGCCTGTTGGCAAACATTTGGAGGTGGTGATAGCTTCAAGAGATGGTACCTGGTCTGGAACTGTGACTTCATGATAGAGCACTTGCTTAGCATGCACAAGGCCTTGAGTTATTTCTCTAGTATAGAAATATGGAGGTCTCAGTGGGAAAAGACGTTCAGGATTGAGGAGCGCACCTTTGAAGGGCATGATGTATTCTATTCCATCCTCTTCTCTGCTTCCCCACCACCACAAAGGGACCACACCCTGTACACATGCTTCCTCCATAGTGAGTGATGGACTGAGGCATCTTTCAAAGTATACCTTTCTTGGGGCTGGTGAGATGGCTCAGTCAGTTAAGAACACTGACTGTTCTTTTAGAGGTTCCAGGTTTAATTCCCAGTACATACAACTTGTAATTCTAGTTCCAGGGTATCTGACACCCTTATACAGAAATATATGCAAGTAAAGACCAATGCACATTAAAAAAAAGTATACCTTTATTTTAATTTTCTTTATCTTAGGTAATGTGTTACCTAGCCAGAAAGCTGCCTAAAGCTCCCAGAAACCAAGAAATAATCTCCTCTCATAATCTCCCCTCCTGAAGGCCATTGCGGTTCCGATGTCACGGCTTCCTCCAGCCTTCCACATAAAACAAATTTAGTATGTGGACAAGCACAGCTGAAGGGTGCTATTGCAGAGCAATTTTATTTCTGTCTCTTGTAGCTCTTTTTAAATTCAGTCAGTGATGTTAGTGTCCCTGGATGCAAAAGAAGGCAGCCTGGCAAATTGTTTGTCCCTTCTGCAAAGCAATGGAGTCCTCTCAAGCTGCAAAACGCAGTGGAAAGACAGAAACGGTAAATCCAGGTCACAGAGGGCAATGCTCATTGGTCTTCATTTACAATAAGCCTCCTTCGCCGGATGTGTGGGGGCAGGAAATTGTGGCTGCTTTTTTCTGTATCCCCCAGTCTCCTCCTCTGAGAGGAAAGCAAATGAGAGGGAGGCTCACACCTGAGCAGGTCTGTTGGAAGATTAACTTGTGCTCTCTTGGCTTCAGAAATGCCTACACTCTCGTTAGGAGTGGCTTTGGATTCCTTACCTCTGTAAATCCCTTGCTCCCAAAGTCCAGGGTCCAGTGACTTTGTCGTCTGTGAGGGCCCTTTCCCTTCACTTTGGCTCTTTAGAAAGCCAGCCACTCGTTGATGCTTTTCTCTGCGGTCTTCTTTCCTAGGCAAAGGTTTGGGGTAGGACCTCCATCACCTTCACTAACAGATGTCTCAAGCTAGCTTCTCCAGAAACATGCCTGCCTTGTGAAGCCCCACCCCATATAATTCTAGGTTTAAAACATTTCAAAAAATAAAATAAAATGAAAATAAAAAACATTTCAAATCATATGCAGCCACTGGGAAGAAATAAGAAATAAGAGAGGAAACCAAATTAGGGAGGGATTTGTAGAAAGGAGTGTTAATTATTTTTTAATCATCCTAGGGGATATAAATGTATGCTTTCTGCAAGCATACCAAATGGATTGTGATTTTCTTGGCTGGTTGATAGAATCCTATTTGAGAAACTAAACATGTAAACATTTCATGCAGTATAGAAAGCTGTTTATCAGAAAACGCTAAAATCCTCAGAGCATTTCAAACACTTTAGAAACTCCAAAATTTCCCCCTAAATTGTTTCTTTCTATCCTTCTCTCTGTGTTCTTCCATGCGCGTCACAACACTGCTTATTCTTCTGAATAAACACATTTCAGTTGTCCAACCCTCACTTCCTGTGTCCTGCTCAGGACAATTCATCTCCAGAGCCATTGGTTCTGCCCCCTTGTGGTTGTTTCCTAACTAATACTCATCAGGACAGCCCAAGGACTGCAACTGTGAATGCGGACTCAGATGCTGGGCTTAGGAGTAACTAGAACTGGGAGCCCAGTGATGCTCAAACTCAGAATCCACTTAAACGTGCTGAAGTTTATGGAAGAGGGAACTGAGGCTCACATAGCTTGCCTAGGATTTTGCTGAACCAAGTCACTAGGAAGAGAGGATGACAAGACTTAAAGAAGAAGAGCTGGGAGGAACGGGAGGAAGAGGGAACATTCTAGACAAAAGGGTTCCAGCCTCAGCAAAGTGTGGGTTCAGCTCTCAGTGGAGTCTGAGAGTATGGACCAAAGACATAGACAGCAGGAGTCAGAGACTTGAGGGTGTCTGTCGTTCTAGAGATCCCTGGTCCTAGGCCAGCTGTGCAAGCCTCAGTTTCCTCTTCCATGAAATGAGCATGACCGAAGTGCCTGCCTCATGAGTCCGTGTGAAGGTATGTGGGTGTTGTCCTAGTTAGTGTGAATTGTCAATTTACACAGCATAGAACTACCAGAGAGGGAAGCTCCCATGGAGGAGCTGCCTTGTTCCGATTGGTCTGTGAGGATGTCAGTGGAGATGTGTCTTGACTATTGAGTTTTGATGCAGGAGGGCCCCGCACCATCCTTGTTGGGTGGAGCTTGTGAGTGGGTGAGCCAGCATCATGTTCCTCCACGATCTCTGCTTCAAGCTCCTACCCAATTTCTCTCAGGGACAGACTGGGAACTGAATGTTACATTGAATAAATCCTTTCTATCTCTAAGCCGCTTTTGGTCAGAGTGTTTTGTTTTTCTTTCAATCACAGCAACAGAATCAAACACAGGCATAGACAGGACTCTGCCATTTACTAAGGAGGAGAGCTAATTTGCATACTGTGAGATGGCTGTACTTGTCTGTCTCACTCAAGCCAATTCCAATGCAATGATGCACGCTGAGTCCTACAGGAAGAAATTACAAGTCTGTTTTCCATAATTAAACCTATAAAGTAGCTGTATTACTGAAAAGAAAGCAATCTATAATAGAGAACCATCTGGAATCTAAGCTGGGAGTGGGGGAGTTGTTTCAGGTAGCATCACAGGCATGTGTAGTGCAAAATATGTATATTATGTTTTGGTACCAAGGCTGTGGTGCATGATTTGCCACAAGTAAGCGGTGCCATACACACCAGATTTGTTCTGTGCTTGATTTTTGAATTATTATTATTATTTAGTCATTGAATATTGATTGAGAATTGTTTATTGTTGCTAATTTTTTTTTACAACTCCACATTGAGTTATGTGACTCCACGTTGGGTCATGAGACACAGTTTAAGAAGCCCTGTCCTAGAGAATGGGTGGCGGATGTAGATGAACGTGCAGAGAAACAAGAGTTGAAGACAGAATTTGAAGGCCAAGCTAAGGAGCCCCAAACTACCTTTTAGACAGTGGTAAGCTGCTGTGGCTGTTTGCCACCAAGCAGCATGACCCAAAGAGAATCACAGGAAGAGGACAACAGATTGGAAGGAGCTAAATAGTAAATATTAATCTTCTACCTACTCATTGAAAACGATGGCAGACCATTTACGAAGAATGATGAACAAGAGAGGCAGCAGGAGCCTGTGTTCTGGGGATTTCTGTTCTAACAAAGCGGACACATCCATTGGTCCATCGCACATTGCAACATGGTTACACATCATGAGAGGCTGGAGGGAGACAAGCCCTGGAGTCTCACATGAGCTCTCTGGGTGTCATCTCTTCAGTATGGCTTGGATCCTTACACTGCCGCCTCACAGAATCAATACGTGGATCTGATGAAATCAGAGGCGTGTGTGTGTGTGTGTGTGTGTGTGTGTGTGTGTGTGTGTGTGTGTG
>NW_021620828.1:2815848-2821012 GCF_004785775.1 Grammomys surdaster
TGTGTGTGTGTGTGTGTGTGTGTGTGTGTGTGTGTGTGTGTGTGTGTTTCAAGAAGCTTCAGTCACTGTAGGAGCAAGAACGAGAGTGTGTTTGTGTGTGATGATCTGAAGTTAGCTCACAGTGGATTCCTCTGGCTGACCCAACAGCAAGATAAAATGGGTCTGCCTCCTTTCCCTGCTCCAGAGTAAAGAAGTCCAAGTGAAGCCAGGGACCGGAGATGGCTCTGTGAGTGCTGCATGCTTACAGACAGGCTATACCAAGAGTTCTCAAAGGAGTCCTCAGGCTCCTTGGGGGAGGTGCTTGCTTGTCACAATGACTGGGGACAGTGACTGTCAGTGACAGAGACTGAAAGCAACTGTCTTTTTGGAGGACCATCCAGTCTCCATGATGAATTACTCTGCTCAGCCTTTAGAATGTCACATGGCTGAAACACTGGCTTATGAATCTAAGCCAGAGTCAAATCTACCTCACAGAAGGCACAATCAAGTCACCGTGCCCTGAACTTTCTATCTAGAGTGTGAATGGAGAGGAAATGATGACTTGTTTTACTTGAAACCCTTGAATCATTTACTATTTTGGAAAAAATTATATTAATATAACCATAGTGTGGCATTCACAGAGGCGCTGTTTCTGTCTTTCTCCATGTCTGTCTCTTATCTGTGTCTCTGTCTCTATCTCTGTGTGTGTCTCTCTCTCACACACACACTTTTATTTAACCCTTATTTCAAATCTCAAAAAAAATCCATAGATATTTTTCAGCAGAAAATTTTGTCTTCCTAACTCCACATGCGTCTGTGTAACTCCATGTGAGTACCTGTGAAAACCATGGTCTTCTTGTCCTTGTTGGTTGTAGCAGTCTTCTCCTGTGGCCCTTGCTATCCTGGAACTCCATATCTTGAGGCCCCAGTCTCTAGATAAGAAGTATGGGTGCGTGCCAGCACTCACCGTTTCTACTGTCCTGCTATGTAGCTGTGACCAAGTGTTTAAGGCATTGGACGACAGAGTATGTTAAGCTAATTGCCTCTTCTTTCTCCTGCAGTTGAAGCTTTTATAAGTGTATAGGTGAGTTGTATGTGAATTTCATTGCACATAGTAAAGATGACATTATGAAAATTTTGTTATCAAAAGTGTTAGGGTGTCAGGGTAGAGAGCGACTGAAGTCAATCTTGTTACTAGAGAATGTGGAGACCTATCGCCAAGTGACTTGTCGCCCTCCCTGGCCTCTTCTTGATGCTTCTTTGTAAGGTTTTGTCTGATCAATGGATAACTGTATCTGATCTGAATTTAGCAGAGAGAGAGTTCCCAAAGTAGGGATCTGGGGGATGGACCAACAGTGCTGATAAAAAGTTTTACTTGCTTCCAAACCCCGTATTAATTCATGAAGCTTCTGTCTGAAGCTGAGGACAGATCCCTGAGTCACAGACACTGTACAGACTCCTCATCAGGCCAAGGGAGCCAATGATCTGAGCTAAATGACCAGGACTAAATTTAAGTGTCCTGGGACCCTTCTTGCCCCATCTGGATACCTCTGGTGATCTGCCCATCACCTTGGAGTCCTGGTTTACAAGAAGATCCTGTATTTATAGACATCTTTCTGGGAAATCCGAAGGCTCTTTTTGGAGATTAGCTCATTGCAACAGGGGTGGAAGGGAGTGAGGGAGCCAGAGGCTGGTGTTCCTATTCCTGTAAAGCAGAAGAATGAGCTGGTATGGAGGCTGAGCCTCTGTCTGCAGTGTGCTCTCCATTGAGTCCCTTCAGCCTTTCTTGTCTTGGCTGGCATTGAGCTCTTAGCCCAGTGACAGGCATATGAAGCTTCTAGGAAAAGTCTGTTGTTTCTACGATTCTGTGTTTCTCATGGCTGCTGCAACCTGCTGCAAGATAGTTGCAGCCCCTGTCTGGAGCTTTCTGTATTGTTCTGTATAGATACATATAATATAGGATTCCCTTTTTTAAAAAAGAGATTGTATCTTTCTGTGTTACCCAGGCTGCCCCTGCGCTTCCGTGTGTAGCTGGGACTTTAGGTGTCTCCATCATGCCTGACTAAAAATGTATTTCAGGCAGCTAGAGTTTGGTGTCTGCCAAGGGTCCATTGCCATTGAAGTCTTGGTCTGCATGGTGACACTGTGGGTGACAGTAGGGCCTTTGGGAGGTGGAATTAGCAGGCATTTTTAAGGTAGAAGTTCTTGGTAGAGGATTTTTCTGAAAGAATCAAGCCCTACACATCTTCCTTCTCCAAGCTCCTGTTTGACATGTGACCTCTTGTTCCCATTGGCTTCCACCATAATCCAGTGTCCCCATCAGAGGCCAAACCACCAAAGACACAAACCTTCCCCAATGTTAGACTCTGAAGCTTCAAGACAGCGATCTACAAAACCTTTTTATCTATGTAAGTTAGCTGCTTCAGGCATTTTGTTGTAGTAATGCAATGCTGATATATGCACCAGGCTGATAGCCTTGGGTAGATGCTTACCATGTGTAACCACCATCACCGATCCTCTTTATGAGTCTGTAAACCACTGATTCCCAATTCCTCCTCTCTTCCCATCCCCTGGCAACACCCCTTCCACTTCCTGTCTCTGCGAACAGCCTGCCTATTCTACACGGCTCCTGGAGGGAGGATTCTACCACATCTGTACTTCCTCATCTGACTTTTTCCATTAGTGTTACGACTTCAAAGCGCATCCTTCAGTGTAACTGCAGGCTAAACCCAAAGCCTTCTTCTCACATCCGCCTGGTAACTTCCTTTCCTGCACACGATGCTGGTAAAGTTGGATGCAGACTAGCTTGACTCCATCCTTAGACCATCAAGTTTGTCTTCGGGATCGCTGGTTTCACCTACTGTGCAGGCTTTCCTATTTCCCCTGTCAGGTTGCTAGATGCAGAAAAGAAAAGGGAGACTTCAGGCTGATAGCAAGTTACTCCCGTGTACTGAAGCCAGCCTGGGCTGTATAAGACCATGTAACTGAAAGACTCCCCAAGAGGAGACCCAGAAACGACGTGACCCCAGAGACACTCCTGAGACCATCTTGCTGCAATCACATGAGTCAGGTGATTTATTATCGAAGCTTTGGGCCGATAAGTGCCTCACACAGGAAGTAGAGGTATTGACGTTGAGGCCCAAAAGCTTAAGGTTAATAAAGGCAAAGGCGGGGGTTGGGGGGGAGAGGGTTGCGGTGCAGACACACACGATTGGTTGTTTCAAACATCTGTAATGTGTGTAAGCAGATTTCACGAGAACTGTCCCTGGTTTCTGTGGCCTTGGGACCCAGTGTGAATGCTTATCTCAGCCAACAGACCATCTGGCTGAATTTAATTCGCAAGTCCTTGGGATCTCTGGTGGGAGTTTTTTCAGAGGAGGCTAAGTCAAATATCACGGAACAGATTCTCGGAACACTCACTTGACCTTTGTTTCTCCAGCTCTGCATCCCCTGTGACGGCCTTGGGTTAGCAAGCTAGCTGACCTGCAATTTTAACTACCCGTATCTGAACCAAGGCTCTCTGTTACGTCATTGATCTCAACTAACTCAAAATTCCTTTTCATAACTTACGACAGTAACAATTACTATTACTTACTTCTACTACAATAATGCAGTAAGTTAGTCGTTCTTTACAGAAATTTCCACTGCTTATATTTGTTTCTGTGGGTATGGTATTGGTGTGAGTATATACGTGCCATAGTGCACACGTGAAGGTCAAAGGACAAGTGGCAGGAGTCAATTCTCTCCTTCTGCCGTGTGGGTCCCTGGGTTCACTCAGATCGTCAAGTTTAGTGGCACATGTCCTTATGCACTGAGTCATCTAGGTAGCCTGAAGTCATCTAGATGGTTATTCACTCTTCATCCTTAATTTACCTGGATGTTTTGTTGCGTGTAATTTTTAAAAACATGCTACTGCCTTCCCAGGAGCTTGGCCAGCACTCCCGGCTTAGCTCTGAAATCCCATCCCATTCCTGACGTAGCTCCACCAATGTCCAGGTGGCGCCTTTCCCAGAGCTCGGCCCTCACTCCAACTTCTCCTGGTTTCCTTTGTTCCATCAGGCTTAGCTCAAGATCGAAGACAACCATCCCCCAACCTGGGAACTGGGAGTTGGGAGCGCTGTCTGCGCTCCACGAGCCACCTCTTCCTCTTGGCTAGCTTCGCCAAGCCGCCATCAACTGCCCCGTCTTCTCTCTTTCTCCTTCCTGCCCACCTTAGCTCTGTGGAAGAAAAACACTAGACAGCTTTATTATCTTAAAACTAGCCAGATCGCACAATTGCTGGGCACAGAAATCTCTTGCTCTAACCTTATCAGCTAGCCTGTATCAGCCACCATTGTAGCGGAGGCCACCAGTTCAGGCTGGCCCAAGACCTCACAAGGATGTTTCATCCTTCTCTTTCCAAAGCCTGGCCCAAAGAGCCCTCTTCTTTTCCTGCATCCCTTCTCTTTCTCCTGGGACCGGAAATCCCACCTTTACCCTTTGCCCAGCAATTGGCTCTCGCCTTCTTTATTGACACAATCAAGAACCAATTAGGGAATCAGCACCTCACCCTACACATTTTTTGTCTTCCCTGAAAGCCCCATCTCAAAGGCCCCTCATGCCTCAGCAGACCCTTGATCTGCTTGCTTTCCCTCTCTACTTCAGTTTTATGTACCTGTGAAGAAGAAGAAGAAGGTGGGCTATCAGCGCACGTCTCGGCTCCATACGCAGCATGGTGGACAATCACCTAGTCCTCAGCTTTGTTGACTTTCTTTCATTATATTTCCTGCCCAGAGAGGCCGTAAAGAACGGTATGAAATAGATAAACAGGGAGCTGGAGAGACAGATGATTTGATGCCTAAGAATCCTTGCTGCTGTGGCTGAGTTTGGTTCCGAACACCGTGTTAGGTGGCTCCTGAATTCAGTTTCAGGGAATCTAATGTCCTCCTCTGACCTCCACAGGTACCTGCACTCACTCACACACATACATACACATAACAAAATGATTTAAAAAGCCAGATGTGATGGTGCACTCCTTTAATCCCAGCAGTCTGGAAGCAGAGGTGGGAGGATCTCTGTGAGTTCAAGACTAGCCTGGTCTACACAGAAAGTACCAGGACAGCCAGGGCTGTATAGAGAGATCCAGGCGAGAGAGAGAGAGAGAGAGAGAGAGAGAGAGAGAGAGAGAGAGAGAGAGAGGGAGGCT
>NW_021620828.1:2821112-2912532 GCF_004785775.1 Grammomys surdaster
GATTCCTGGTACATTTGTCCCAACTTGGAAGTAATCCAATTGGAAAGTAATGGATTTTTGTCCACCATCATGTCACCAGCATTTACAGAAATTATCTGCTGCATGAGTGACAGGTAGGGGACTAGACTAACAGACTCATGAGAGCCCCCAAATCATAGCCACTCTGGCAGCCTCCAGTCGATTTTATGCTGTGTGGATGTCTACTTTGGAATGCTGGAAAGGGTCCTCTAGAAATGGGGTCTGTAGGCCTTCACACACACACACACACACACACACACACACACACACACACACACACCAGTGAAACGATTCCTGTCTGGCTTAGTACCCAGAATTAGTCATGTGAACCCTCTTTGAGAGTCAGGCAGGGCTCAGAGAAGCCCCTCAAACATCTCTATTGCCCTGACCCACCCCTAAGCCCGTCTACCCAGCCCATTCAAGTTCCTGGCAGAGGACGGCACTGTAGGAGGCTTACATCATTACCCTGATGCTAGGTTGCTTGCTGGAAGCATCTCTAGGATGAGGTTCTTGGCATCTCTGCTGAGCTCTGCCCCATGGGGAAAGGCAGGGGTTCTGGAAAGGATTTCTGGACCCCAGTGTTCGGGGATGTCTGCTTCAAGCCAAAGGCTGCTTTAGTGGGGTTAGCACTTGCCTTTCCCCGGGTGAAGGAACTCTAGAAGACATATCCACAGGGGGCCTGGCATAGGGTCTTAAGAGGAGTGGCCTGATCCTGATCTCTGTATCCAACTAAGTAAGTGAGGAAATAAATAAATAGATAAATAAATACACCGGAAGTCCTGCTCAGACTTAAAATTTCATTAACCCCCCACCCCTAAAGAATCATAACTCCTTACATGAAGAAATGTTCTACTTCTGTATGAGACATCGTCGTTTGCATACACATCCAGATACAGTAGAAGAAATTCAGAGATTGTTCATAGTTAGGAGCCGTTCTCCGTTAACCATCCCATGTGCCCACAGCGATTGTCTCTTGATAGTAGGTTGTCGTAAGGAGGAGCTGACCTTACACCCGGGCCTTTCCCCAGCCCCATGCTGTGGAGTCGAGACCAGAATGAACATGAGCAGAGAGAAACTTTATCCTGAGGGGCAAAAAATTTAAGGAGGGGCTCCAAAACCCTGATAATCAGTATAAATGCAATTTTGTTTCAATTTTTAAAAACCTAAGTGCATGATGTGCTATAATGGGAAAAAAATCTACATTTTAAATCAAGATGACCAGCCTTATGGATTTTCCTCTGTCCACACTTTCTTCTGTTTGTCTTTTGATGGCAGGGGTTCTCTGGGTATCATTACATCAATCAATGACCAGTACTGACAGGTGCTCATGGATAAAAACCTGCATGGGAAGAATACACGTATAGACAGATACACTGAGAGTACACAAGATTTAGCCGGGGGTGTGGGGGGAGAGACTGGAAAACTAGTGTTCCTAATCGGAACGTGAAAGAGCCCTTCCTATTTGTTGAGCCAGTTGGTGAATGAGATCCATGAATGACAGTGGTCAAGTCAGCTCCGGGTTCTGAGCTGCCAAGTTTTCTTGTCCAGGCAGCAAGGCTCAGAGGTCCTAAGACCCCTTTGGCTTTCTGCCACCGAGGCCCTCCAGAGACAGACAGATCTCTTCCCCACAGGCCCCGCCCCCTGCTTACAGTAGCTCTGAGTAATTCTAAAGGAAGTTGATGGGGGAAGCCCTGAACAGCTGTGGGAACCTAGTAACTAGGTGCCTGTTGCTGGCTGGGCCACAAGATAACACAAGGTTCCTGTCACCTTTGGTCCCTCTGCTGTGATTTATGGTAAGCATTCCACTTTCAGCCAACAAACAGTTCTAGGAATCAGGGGAACATTGAATCCTTATGGCTGGAAAAAAACCAACAGGGGCTAGTGGTCTGAAATATTCCCTCCATGCTGAACTCCAAACACCACTGCATTCTGAGATGTCTTTAGGGTGTTGCTCAGAGTTGCCTTGAGGTATCTGTTCTGGAAGTTTCTAAGCAAAGGAGTTCATTTAAAGCCAGCACCTTTCCCCATTCAGTTCAACCCAGCTCCGTTGTTATCTCCCCATAGTGAGGGGAGGAGGTAGACAATAATGCACACACATTCCCCATGCCAAGGGGAACAGAGCACAGGTGCCACATACAGACCACATGGGTTCAAGTCCTGCCTCTATTCCTTCTAAGATATATGCTCTTAGACAAGTCATTTCATTCTGAGACTCGGTCTCCCTATCTGTAAGATGGCCATGATCATTAAGTAGCTTTCTCATGGGCCTATCCTATGAGTTAAAACTGAATTTCTTAGAACAGGTGGTGACCCATAAGCAACAGTCAAATCAGGTCAGCCACCATTACAGCCCTTTATGGCATTCAAATAAGGACAAACTGGTCAATAACACCCACGGCACAATGTGTATTCTCCACTAGAGAATGAGTTTTCTCTTGCTCTGTATCTCAGATAACAAGAATAAGCAAGAGAGACAGTTGTTTCGGGATGAGGATAAGTGTGGAACCTAACATACCCACCATCCTTTTGCAGAGTCTCCCCTCATCTACATCTTACTAACAAGAGATGTTGGGAATAGAGCGTGGTGCCCTCCCTTGCAGTGCCCGGTTCCCTGTCATAATGCATACATACACGGCCGCACAGATATGAATGTCCATACCCACAACAGAAGGAGATAGAGACATCCCATTAGGGAGCTCGGGACGTGGCTCAATGGTCGAGCACTTGGCTTACTTGCAAGGTGGGTGTGCCCTGGGTTCATCCCTAACACTGGAAGAATCCCAGTGTGAAAAATGGTTTTTTGAAAAACCAAAAAAAAAAAAAAAAGAAAAATGGTTTTTGTTGGGGTGAAGTGCTGTCTGTCACACAGGGCCTGGGGAGATACTAAAATAATGTAGACCGTGAACAGATACATCTGTCTCTATTAGCCAGATTCAACAGGTTTCAGCTTTGTTGAGAAGCCCATATTATAGTCTTGACCTTGACAGGAATTGGCTGTAGGACTCTGGGTGATGTGGTCCCTCTGTTGGCTCTGAGTCTTTAGGTATCTGATCAGACTTACTAAAGCTTATTTCTAACCCAAACTACAAGTTTAAAAAAAAAAGGCCTGCATTTTACTGCTCCTGTTGTTTTATGAGGTGGGAAGATACATTTTTGAACCACATAAAAACACCTGGCGAATGGAACTGGAGAGATGTCCCGGCAGTTAAGAGTACTGATCACTCTTCTAGGGGATCCAGCTTTGATTCCCAGTACCAATGTGGTGGCTCACAACTGTCTATAACTCCAGTTTCAGAGGCTCTGTTCGAATGTGGTACACAGACATGCGTGCAGGCAAAACACTCATATACATAAAATGGACTTTCTTAACAATAATAAAAAAACAACCACAGTTGGTAAAGGCTACAACGCTTGGAATCTTTTGAGCATGCTCATTTTACCACATATAAGTGTTCAGATGATGCTGTGTGATCACCAGAATGATCTACAACAACCATGGTTTCAGTGAGTTTATTGAAAGTTCAACTATCAAAAATTATAATAAATACGTATCAAGGATTTGGATGAGGGAGATCATGCAAAATATCAAATCCTGTGCTTTGAACATCCTACAGAAATTAACTGGGGAAGCTTCTTCGAGGCAGCTGTCTGGAGTTCCCAATGCAGATGCACCTTGAGTCTTCTCTTCCTTTTTTAAATGCTTTTATTCCATTGAAAAGGATTCATTGAACCCTAATCTCCTTTCCCAAACCCAGTCTTCAGATACTCATCATATGGGAGATCAGATTAATATATGGGTTTGAAGACGGAGATGCAAGCATTCAACCCACATCAGTAATCAGTAATCCACTGTTTGCTGGAGTGGTTGGGAAGACACAGAGGCAGCCCATGTGAAGCACAACACAGATACACACCAAGCTGGCTAGTTTTATGTTAACTTGACACAAGCTAGAGTCATGAGGCTGGGGGACTCAATTGAGAAAATTGCTCCTTAAGATTGAGCTTTGTGTAAAATTGTAGAGCATTTTCCTAGTTAGTGATTAATGGAGGAGGGCCCAGTGCATTGTGAATGGTGCCACCCCTCGGTTGGTGGCCCTGGGTTCTGTAAGAAAGCAGGTAGAACAAGTCAGTAAGCAGCATCCCTTCATGGCTTCTACATTTGTTCCTGTCTCCAGGTTTCTGCCCTGTTCCAGTTCCTATCCTGACATCCTTCAATAATGGACTGTGATATGAAAGCATAGGACAAATAAACCCTTTCCTGCCCTGTTGCTTTTGGTCCTTACAACAATAGTTACCCTAACTAAGACACAGACTGAGGATGCCCCAGCATTATCTGATGCTGTTCTAGTGTTGTTCAGGCAGAAATGCTCATGTGGGTCAGAGGTGGACCTGTCCCCTCCTCATTGGAAAACAGGGCCAGTGTCAAAGAGCAGAATAGCTAGGCTATCCCTGAGGAACTTTTGGCTCTGCTCACTAGACTCTTTTTAATGCCCAAAGGGCTGTATCAGAAAGCGATTGACACAGAGTCCTACATAAGGGTAGCAGTTTGGTAAATGTTTGGGTGGATGGATAATCAGGTGATCTACAAGTTGTTCCTAGAAGTTTCTTGTTTACCTTATTAACCAAATTGCCAAACATTTCTTAATTTGGATTATGCTTTACTACCCCCAAATAATTTCCAGAATCACAAGAAGAACAGTCATAGGTACACCTCTGCATGAGAAACAATACACATGGAAACTGGGCCCCAGTTGAAATCAAGAGGCACCTCCCCAAGTCTTTTTTAGAAAGAACATTCCACACATGGTCAGGAACAAATAGATACTTTCATTGGGCATCTTGAATGAGTTGCTGAGATAGAGCAGCTTAGCCTTCCAACAATGTAGAAAAGCCCAGTGAAGGGGATGGAAGAGGCTAGAAGGTGTAGAAGCTCAGGAAAAAAAAGTGCCTGCAGCAATAGTACTGTGTGTGTGTGTGTGTGTGTGTGTGTGTGTGTGTGTGTGTGTGTGTTAAGAGAAACTATTTCCCAGCACCAGCATATGAAGGAGCTGTCAGCATTTACACACCCATGTTTCACATGATGTAGTCCACAATTATAAGAAATAAAACACATTCAGAGTCTAATTAGAAATATTGAGAAGACTGCAACGATAAAATCAAAGAATACACACCACCGATATAAGTCAGAGCTAATACTGCTGTCCTCCCTAAAGAGCATGGATAAATACATATAAATCCAAGATCTCAGCTCCCTAAAATACAAAACCAAACCAAAGAACCAGGAGTCTAGACCAAGCAGCTCAAGCCAAGAGACCCAACGATGAACCAAAGATGTACCAAAGGGGATAGGGACAAAAGTTTAAGGGTCAGAAAAATGTGATCACAAGGGTCGCCTATACCTATTGAACTGGCAAAATAAGTAAATAAATACATAAGGAAACAACATTCTTGACTGATATTATTTATGCCCTCCTCCTACTCCCAGTGAGCTCTCGTGTTTGAAAATTCAGTCCCTAACTGGCAGCACTATTTTGGGAAATTCAGGATATGGGACTAACAGAAGAAAGTAGGACACTGGGTCATGTCCTTGGGAGCTGAATCTCTCCTCCAGCCCTTCTTTTTTTACCTTCTCTGCCTCTTGCCCTTCACCTTTTCCCTCTGCTGTGATGGTCTGCCTCCCTGTGAGCTCAGGACCAATGGAGCTAAGGACTGCAGACTGAAATCTTTGGAAACATGCATCATTTTTCAGGACATAAGCTGTTCCTACCTAAGACTACTTCTGTCAGGCATTTTGTTACAGCACTGAACTGAGTAACGAATGAGACTAACAATCGTCAATTATTAAATAAATAAATACCCTTCAGCCATCTCTCAAAGACTGGAGAGGGTGTGTGTGTGTGTGTGTGTGTGTGTGTGTGTGTGCACTGCCGTGTATCCATCCCTGTTAAGTCACGGTGATAGCACACTGCTGGTGTGTGAGACCACAGAGGTCTTCTGAGGTTACTGTGTCAGCCCCAGCTGCATGTTAGTCACCCCTGAGGATGTCTTAGTCAGCTTACCTGGAACAATCACCTTATAAATTGAAAGGGTTTATTTGGTCATGGGCTTGGAGGGTTCAGTCAATAGCTGGGCATCCCAGAGCTCTGGAGCCTGTGGTGAGGCAGTATACCACGGTGGGGATTTCAGGATGGAGCAAAGTCATCTCATTGTTGAGCTTCTGAAGAGAAGGAGAGGCTGGAGTCCCACAGTGCCCTTTAAGGGCATGGTCTTTAAGTGAAGATCAGTCCACTAGCACGTGATTCTTTAGAGACATTCAAAGTGCAAACTATAGCAGGGGCTTTTCAGAAATGTTTCCAGTTCTGTCAGACTTAGCAACTGCCCTGGGAACAGAATCCACAGCCTGGGTAAAGAACAAATAATCTTTGCCAATTACTTCATTCCACATGCAAGAAAACTGAGGCCCTATGTATGTGTTGGGGTGGGGTCAGGGCCACAAAACTTGGGGACAATGCTGTTTTTCAGGCTTGCAGGAGGTCCATCTGGTTCCCACATGTGAGCTTCAAGGCTGCATTGGAACAGCCTTCAATATTCCCGTACGTAATTACACCATAATGAGTTTCAACTTTCCCTTGGAGCTCAAGGGCATGCTGGAATGCTCCTGGAATTCCAAGACTTTCCCCTCAAGTCACCCTGATTCTGTAGAACCTTCTGTATAGGTAAGGGAAGAAAGAATTGTACTTCTCATAATTTTATAAATAAAAAAATATAAAGAAAAATTGGAAGTGGTCAACATTTCCTCTCTCAGAAGCCAAGGTTTTGGCTAAGTATGTCTTCAGTAACTTACTCAAGTACTTGACTTTTTCTTGAAAATTAGACCAGGTTGTTACATGATTATTTTTTTTAATGCTTGGTTGTACTATTTAAAATGACCAAGATGACAGAATACTCAGAAATGCTCACATTCACACGAGCGAACCTACACACCCAGCTTATTTAACCATCAAAATGAAGCTAGATACCACGGTGACACACTGCCAACCAAGTGACTCTCTTTTAATTAGGCCAGGCTACATTGCCTCAACTGGTCCTCTCTGATAGAGACCCCTCAGGCAATATGCTCCAAAGAGTAACGTCTGGCATTGCTTAAATGCTCCTGTGTTTTGTGCATGTACTTTCTGATGTCTTCCTGTCCATATGAGCCGTACTTGTCTCTTTTCAATAACGAGGAAACAAGAGTTTACAATCAGTCATGATTCACAATCCAACAGTCAAGGCCTCTCTCTGGCTGTCGCCTCTCTTCCCTCAGATTTCAGGCTTTTCCTGAGTCACAACAGTTCTTAGACTCTGAAACTGGTATTCACTGCTAACAAGGCAGTGGGAAAGACAGAAAACTGGAGTGAGAGAGGGGGAGAATAGCCAGAAAGACCCCATTCATTCCCTTTCTGCTCCCTTGCAAGTTTTTGCTTCCCAGTCCAACTGAATCCGTGCCTGAACAGAGACATTCTGAGAAATGATCCGAATCCCTGTCCTCCTTCCTGGACCATCTTTGGCAGATGCTGGCCGGAAACAAGCATTCTCTAGTCTTTACGGGAATGGGATCCTTGTTGCCCTTGCTGGAATCAGCACGTCAGTTCTGCCTCTTTACCCATCATTCTGAGTGGGCAACAAGCACTTGCTCAGTCCTTTATCCAGCAAACATTGCTTATGATGGCTCTTGTGTGCTCTTATCAGTATTGGTACACCAGCAAGGGTTATGGTTACCATCACTTAGGTTAAGCCCTTGTCCCATTGTGGGGGTCAGCCATACCAGAAAGACAACACATATGGAGGGGAATTTTGAAGACCAATAAGGGGATGCTTCCAGAAAGCAACTTAGTGCAAAATAATATGGTTTTAAAGGATACTTTGACTGAATGGACATGGGTGTTTTACCTGCATGTATGTCTGTGCACTATACATGTACAGTGCCATCAGCAGCCAGACAAGAGTGTCAGCTCCCCTAGAACTGGAGTTAGAGAAGGTTGGAAGCTGTAGTGTAGGTTTTAGGATGTGAACAGATCCTTCACAATTGATCTTAACCTCTGAGCCATCTCTCCTGCCCTGAAAAGCATCATTTTATACACTAACTCTCTTTATAAAAACAACATTCAAAAACAATTTTAGTCCATATAAATTGTATTATAAACATACTAAGCAAATGACTCTTTTAAAGTCTATGAGGAAGATGCGTTCAAAACTATAGAAGGTTGTATCAAGTCCCATGATCTTTTTTGGCTCTTACGTTTTATAATCATTTGAGCTCAACACATATATAGCTCAAGTCTAAATTCAAAAGATAAAAATTAGTATCAATGAAAAGGCTGGTATCCATACAATATGATCAGAGTCTAAAGCTAAGTAAAATTAGGTTAAATCTGGGTTTTATATAGCAAATCACAAAATATTAAAATTTGGACTGGAGACATGGCATAGCAGTTAAGAACACATACTGCTCTTGCAGAGGACCTGAGTTTGGTTCCTAGAACCATGCTGTTACCCTAGCTCCAGGGGATCCAATACCTTCATCTGACCTTCAAGGGTACCTGCACTCAAAACCAAATACCTATACATGTGCGCATGCACACACACACATACAATTAAAAATAAAACAAATCTTAAAAAGTTAAACTTCTAAGTCCCACTATTAAGACCTCTAAATGTTCTAGACAAACAGAAAACAACTGCAAAGTGTGAACTCATTAAACAGAGATGTTAAAGACAGAATTCATAATTGCTCATGTTGACATAGATTGACAATTGAGCCTAAGAAACAATTTCAATAAGTCAGTAAATGAGTTGTCATATTGGAGATGATTGGGGTCAGTTGGCACAAAAGGCTAGCAGCCAAAAAGGGGGTGTGTCCTCACCCGACTTCTGCTTCTTCTCTCTCTGCTGTGAATGAACACTCAGACATGTCACTCGCCCTCTCTGAGTCCCAGATAGTTCACCTAGGGAACAAAGGATTGGTCTGGAAAGTTTCCAAGTCCCTTTGTCCTCAACCATTCTAAGAAGCCATCTGTGGCTTCTAGGAGAAACAGAATACAAGGGCCAGATGTCACAGAGTAACTCTGGGGCTCCCAAAAGAAATCTCTGTGCATCACTTTGTAGTGAACATTCCTTGCCTGCACTGGGGCTTTCAATGTCCTCTCTGTAGTTTCTTTCCTGTACAAGCACCGAGGGATGTGAGATCTACCAGAGGGGGCCGTGTTAATCAGGAGTGTATCTTGGAGATGAACCTTACTGGAGACTCCAGATAGAGGTTGAGACCAAGCATGTGTGCCCCACAGTCATTGGGGGGTGCTGGCTGGAAACGATTGGAATGGCCCTTACCCAGGAGCAGTCAGCAGAGTCAGAAATCTCTATAAAGTGATATGTGGTGGTCAGAATGGAGAAGCACCCTCCCATCTACCCAATCATCCCACCTGATAGCTTGCCTGGTAACTGTCTGGCCTGTGGGCTTGTGAGATAAGATACTTCACTTGAGTATTCCCAACGGTGCTGCTGTTAGAAATCTTTGTTGAGGCTGCAGTCTGCTTGAGAGAGACTAACATCCTTCTGAGAAGCATAAGAACTTGCTCTAACTCTCTGTACTCCCTGCCACATAAGGACACCCAGCACAAGGACAACCTTCCACAGATGAGGAAAGCACATCTGGAACCACGTCCAATAGCATCCTGATCTTGGACTTCCCAGGCACCAATGCTGTGAGAAGCAAACCCTTCTTGTTTAAGCCACCTGTCTTGTGGTCATTAAGTCTGTGGTCATTTGTTACAAATGATCCCCAAGCCATCTAAAACATTGGAATTTAAAAAAGAGTGTCTTGCAGATGGCCACTGGAAATAGCACTAAGCTTGAGTAACACAAGTTCATAGAATGAGGGCCGCTGTGTGGATCTCATATGGCTCCTCTTGGACCAGCCTGCTAATCCAGTCTCTGAAAATTCAGTAGGCTTTCCTGAATTTGGCTCCAGTTCCACTGCTTGTTAAGTATGGGATAAGAGATTTGGGTCTCCCTCTACACTCTGCCTGTCTCCCTCACCTAGCTTCAAGACCCTGTGCAGAGGTAATCCAAATGAATTCTTAAGCAGGGTATTATCCCACAAAGCTAAACTTGACCACAGCCTGCCCAGTGTTTCAAGCACAGAAGCTAACAGGAAGATGTCTGGCATTTACTTGTCTTTCCAACAGGTCTTTACTGAGAACCAAGAGTAGCCAATGCACTACAACCTCCTGAATCACCCAGCACCTTCCTCTACCGTTATGCTTTCAGTGGGAACTTCCAGTCCTGTAGACCAGTGAGAAATGCTGAGTTGGTCACCTCATGGCCACCTAATACCGTCCCAGCTTCCCACTCTGTGACCACACCCCTCAGCCTGTGTGTTCCTCACTTCAGGACATGGCACTAAGAGGCCTCCATTTCCTCATAGTTCATTCATTTACCATGCTTGTCTACCTCACATGAGGCCAGACCCTTAGCAAGGCCCTCCCCACCCCCCAAAAAAACCCACCAGCTTTACCTGTTCACAGTCCCTGGCTTTGGCCTTATTATTCCCTGACCTTATGTCCAAACACAATGCCATCTTTGTTACATTTTTCAGTGAGAGCAAGCATTTTTCCTAAGTTCCTCAATAGCTTCTGCTAGTGCCTCACGGGGCAATACTGGATCAGCTGATCACTGGCTAGGGTAATCGAGTCACCATGGCAGGTTTCCGGCTGGGCTTTGCAGTGTCCTGCAGTTGTGGCTATCTTTTTAGAGTTCTGTAAGGTCAAAGTGGTTTGCAGACAATTATTGCCTTTTTCTGTCCCGGGGCAACTTTACAGATACAAAGCGATGGGTGGACAGTCACCTACCCCACTGAGTACAAAGGCAGATGTGTGAGCCAGGTGTCTTCTATTAAGTCAGACAATAAAGAGAAGGAAGATATATTGTTTTTCTTTACCGCAAGGCTTTTTTGTTTTTTACGTTGATAAAGTATGTTCATAGGCTTGCTTGTATTTAATAAATAGTTTTAAGATTTTTTCATATCTAGAGGCAAATACAGAAAATATGACCCAATCCATATGCAGGTGAGTTCTTTGGGTCCCTAGTAATTTCCACCAGTGTGAAGGGGTCCTGAGATTGCAAGGTTTGAGAATCACTGCTCATATAAATAGTGTCTATCCAGTGGGCGTAGGGCTACATCCACTGAAGTGCTAAGGCTTTGGGGAGGCATAAATGTCTGATCAGGTTCTGTTAGGAGGTCATAGGGGGAGTGGACATAGTGGAGCAAGCTTTTAATTCCAGCACTCGAGACACAGAGGCAGATAAATCTCTATGAACCTAAGGCCAGCCAGGTCTACACAGCAAGTTCCAACCCAGCCAGTGCTACATAGTGAGCCCCTGTCTGCAACAACAGAGAGAGAGGAATAATTGAGAGTAGGAATCACTGCAGAGTGTGGTTTTTATTTTTAATTTTTTAACTAGACTGAGAAATGAGGTGACTTAGCAACTTCACACATGAGTGTTTTTGTGGAGTCAGAGCTTCAGATCTGGTCCTCTGAATCCTAGTCAGCTGAGTCTGGCTTCAACTGCCCTCTGCAAAGCTGTATCACTTCCTTGTAAAAGAGCTGAGAGAGACTGAGAAATCCCAGTGAAGGTGGAGAGAGACACGTGTACTCATCAGTGCTGGCTTCAGTACAACTGCTCCGATCCTTCCAGAAAGCACTTTGGCAGGGTCTATCAGGAGCTTTGAAAATGTCACACCCTTTAGTCCAGTAATTTCACTTCTAGGAATCTACACAAAGGAAATTCTCACACATGTGTGTGTGGGGAGAGTCTGCGTAGGAGGCTATTTGTCAAAACATTATCTTTAATAATGAAAAATTGGAAACAATCTAGGCACCCGATGCCATGAGCCTAGTTAAACAGACCCGGACACAGTGCTGACCCTTGGCTGTGGCTTCCCCTCGAGGGGGGAGTGTAGGGAATACTCACGTACCAAGCATGAGTATCTTACCACAAGAATGTATTCCTCTGCTAACCAGAAAAAATGATGAGATAAACAATAATTATGACTGGAAAGAAAAAGTCCTGGCGAGGCATGACGATTATCAAGCGTAGTTTCACTGCCATGCTGAATAGATTTAAAGTCACTTAGAAGAGGGAAGACCTGCCATGAATATGGGCGTTAGCATGCCATGGGCTAGGGGACAGAATGGAATGATGGGGGAGAGAGGTTGTGCCATCCTCTTCCTCTGCTTCCTCTCCCCGGGGTGGAAATTGTCCCACTATGTCTTCACCACCATGATGGACCAGGTATGGCTGCAAGCACCTGTAACCCCAGCACTATGGGAGGGCGCTGGGCCTGTGACAGGTGGGTTCAGTAGATCACAGGCCAGCCAGCGTAGCCCCAGGTTCAGGGAGAGATCCTTTTTCAAAAAAGGAGGAGGATGGGGCTGGAGAGATGGCTCAATGGTTAAGAGCACTTGTTGCTCTTGCAGAAGACCCATTCTGACCTTTTCGGGCCCCAGACATGCTCATGGCACACACACACACACACACACACACACACACACACACACACACACACGGGGGGTAGGCGGCAAACACTCATATGCATAAAATAATCAAATATGAATGTGTAAATAGGGTGAAGAACAGTAAAGGGATAGCAAATGTCAGCCTCTGCCCTCAAGCCTCACACTCATGGGTACGAGTGACACCTGTGAATACATCCACATACAACCTAAATACCAATACAGAATTAATGAAGTGACCTTCAACGAAACAGCCTCCCTCATTAACTCATTAACTTCCCTAAAATCAAGTTAACTTCCCTGCCCTCTGACCTCATGGCCACATCTTCCTTGAGACTGTCAAACAGGACCTTCAAAAGTTGGGACCCGTCCACAGCCTTCTCTCTGGGTCCCTACCTCCCAGCTTCTGGATACCTCTGTGAAACTGATACCACCTCAAGCTCCAGCTGCCATCTCTATAGCTATGCCCCAGGACAACGGATAGAAATGTATTTGCTGGGCCTATTTACACGTTATGTAAAAGTGGCTGAGGTGTTTTCCTTCCCCCCTCTCTCTCTGGACTTGAACTCAGGGCAATATTCCTGCCCCAACCTCTAGAGTTCTGCAATTAACTAGAATGAGCCACCAGGCTGGCATTAGATTTTTTATAACCAAATGTACAGGAGGGCATGGTGATAAGTGACCTTAAAACACTGTACTTGCAGTGTGAGTCTTTTTCAGGGACTTTGAATTGTGACTAGCATGCCAGGAGACAAACAAAAGCATACTAGAGAACGCGGGGACAAACCTGTTGACAGGCTGGAGAGAGGGCTCAGCAGTTGGGAGCACTTCTTGCTCTTGCAGAGGACACGGGTTCAGTTCCCATCAATGGCAGACCCCAGCAAAGGTCACGACCCCAGCATCAAGGAATAAATGACATCTGGATGAAGAAGGTGTCCTCCAGGCCTGAAGGCAACAAGGTGTATTGAGGAGAGAGGTGGACCAAGCTCTTTCGGAAGGAAAGTCATAGTAGTGCATAAGAGAACACAGCCCTCGCCAGGCAGTGGTGGCGCACGCCTTTAATCCCAGTACTTGGGAGGCAGACGCAGGCGGATTTCTGAGTTCGAGGCCAGCCTGGTCTACAGAGTGAGTTCCAGGACAGCCAGGGCTACACAGAGAAACCCTGTCTCGAAAAACCAAAGAGAAAGAGAAAGAGAGAGAGAGAGAGAGAGAGAGAGGACACACAGGCCTCAAAGCCTGGTCCTAGCTCAGGCCTCAGTGGAAGGCCATGTGTGCCGGTTGCTCACCCTTCTATGGGGAGTATAAGGTTGAGCAAGTGACACCCCTCTTTGAGTAAAAGTCTGGTAACTGAAGCTCCTGAAGACACACCCACACAGAGTCTAAACGGGCATTCTGAACCCCTAGGATACCACAGTGGAGCCATGACAGTCTCTCACAAAGCCTGGACACCTTGCCTTGTATTTAGGGCTAAAATTATATTTTAAATACATTCCTTTTAATACCAGAAAGTGAACTCAGACTGAGGGAGTCTCAACAGTTGCTGTCCCCCTGTCTTTGACTCTGGAGCCACCTACCCTGTAGAGAAAGGCAGGAAACTTCCTGCTTGCTAAACCAAGTGTCTTCTCCAGATGCACTTAACAATGCAGGAAGTGAAGCACAGGCAGGAGGAATTACAGCAGGCCCAGGTTCTCACAGGTTCTCCAGGGAACGGTGCCAGGTAATATGGTGCTGTTAGTTGTCTTTGCCTCTTAAGTTTCTTTCAACATCCATAGCCAGACATTTTGGCAGACTTATCAAACTCCAAGGTACATAACTAAAGAGGAAATAATTTTTAAACCAAAGTTCTTTTTTGTTGTTTTATTTTGAGACAGAGCTAACCATGTGGACTAGGTTGGGCTCTTACTTCTAGAGATCAGCCTGCCCCTGCCTTCCCAGTGCTGGAATTAAAGGTGTGTGCTATTATGCCCAGCCAAGTGCTTTTTTTAATACAATTTTTTCATAACATATTTTGATTATATTCTTTCCCCTTCCCCCGATCAAAATTCCATTTCCTGCTCATATCATTCTCCTGAAACTCTTTATTCTCCCTCCTGAACAATGGACCCTTTCTAGTTCCCTAGATCCTGCAGAGCCAAGCCAAACTCACAAATCTAAAGACTCAACAATGAGATCCACATATGAATCTAAATATGGTATCTATCTTTCTGGAGCTGGGTTACCTCACTCAACATATGTTTCCAGCTCTGTCTACTTAGCTGCAAATCTCATTGCTTCATTTGTATTCAAGGTTGTACAAAGTTCCACTGTGTATACACACCACATTTGCACTAGCCACTCACCAGCTGATGGGCATCAAGCCTGTTTCCATGTCCTAGCTCTTGTGAATAGAGTAGCTGTCCATATGGACGGCTCTGTGTCTCTGTAGTAGGACCTAGAGTCCTTTGGGCATGTGCCTGGCAGCGGTAAAGCTGGATCATAGGATTAAGCACAATCTCACTGCTCCTCAGTGGTATGGAGACCCTTATTGCCAGACTTCCAGAGTCCCTTGAGCACATCCCTGTCATACACAACCATTTTTAGAGTAGTCTCATTAGAGGCTATAAGAATCCTGAAGTCAAGCCTGGTGTCTTTTTACCCACGTATTCTTGAATTTAGTAGTGTCTAGGAAATATTAGTATTACACACACACACACACACACACACACACACACACAGAGTAATTAGATATTAGGGTGGGTTTTTTTTTTTTACCCTGAAAGAAGTTTGTAACTGGGAATGGACATAGTGTGGATATGCATACACTTTTCAAAGACAGCTGGATGTTGTTGTGACGGCTAAACTTGGTTGAACAAAGAACCTCAGCTGAAGAATTGTCTCTATCATATTGGCCTGCAGGCACGTCTACCAGGCATTTTCTTGATTGCTAATTATGTAGGAGGGTCCAGCTCAGTATGGGCGGCACCATCTCTAGGCAAGGTGATTCTGCAGAACATGAGTCTGGGTGTAAACGTTCTTCCATGGATGGCTAAGCCTGAGTTCCTAACCTGATTTCCTTCAGTGATGGCTTATGGCCTGGAAATTTACTCTTCCCCACCCCCACCCCAACCTCCATGCATTGCTTTTGGACAGGGTGGCTTACCATGCTACAGGAAGCAAACTCGAACAGATATTTTTAGGAAATATAAAGAAGGAAGTGCTGGAGAGGTACAGTGAGCCAGATACTTAACATACATGGTTGATACCCTATCCTTACTTTATAGACACATTGCCTAACTAGTCTTATTTTATAGACACATTGCCTAGTTGGAAATGACCAAAAAATTTTTCCCTGACCTAAGGAGAAGGCAAGGTAAGTTTGAAACCCTCAGATAGATTAGCTTTAGAGACGGACACGCATACCACATATTCTTAGAGCGGAAGCTGATACACCGTTTTCCTTCAGGATTCCGAAGCTCTAACGCACAGAACGCCAGCAAACGGGGCACACTTCGTTGTCCATGGGATCTTGATCCATCCAATAGCTTGTTTTAAGTCTCGGTGTTCTCTTGCATTAAAAATATTAAAATAAAATAGTAGGATCATGGCTCTCATCTTCTCGTGGAGCTGTTAAGAAGTCAGGTGTGATCATGTGACTTTGATCTGGAAGCTATCATGGCATGCAAGGTGGCCACACGGTTGCCATGAAGTTGCAGAGGATGGCTCCATTCTTCAGAGATGGGGCCCAGACAATGGTGGAGAATGCGGGCTACCAGTGCCTTGGCTGAAGGATGTGAGGGGATGGTGGTTAGGGGGGTTAGGAAATGCCTCTGGGAGAAATATTACTTTATGTAGTCAATTGGGAAGCAGACAATTCCGTGTTTTCAGGGAGAAAATGGGAAGAAGCAGCCTTGGACAGCTAAGGCACACTTTAGTGCTTGCTAAAAACAGGGTAATGGGGACCTCTGAAATGTAAAGTCACTGGGGACAAAGACCTGGATTTTCTGACCCCAGAGCTTGATTCAGCCACAGGATGAGGCTAACTCTCTGCTAGCTAAGGACAAAAGATTCTCACTAGGGAAGGTGCTGTCACAGCAGGGAGCCTTTCAGACTCTCGGGTGCAATCCAGCTCGCAGGAGCGTGCTGCCTGTCCCCCACCCCCACATCTCAGTAGTCCTGACCTCTAGCTGGCTGAAGGGATGCCTGACTCCGGAAGCCCCAACATCCTGCATTCTGCTGAACCCCCAACCCATTCGGCTGTCTGTCCCAGCAGAAACATGGACAGCCTGAGCTGACAGGCTGGGGCGGAATTACCAGCCCCTGGGCTAGAAATAGCCCTTCGAGAAGCGTGCAGTGGCTACGTGTCCACAGGGTGGAGAAGAGGCAGGGCGGGCAAGGAGTCCCAGGACCCCAAGATAACACGAGTCCGGATATGTAACGTCCTGACCGTGGGTAGGCTAGCTCAGGTCACCAGTTCCGAAGAGGTGAGTGGGAATCAGGATATCCAGGATATCGGCTCCCCTACGTGGTTTCGTGACAACCCCAGGCATCCTGAAAGGGTGGGCTGGGTCCCACCGGTGTCCTCCCAGCATTTATCTGATGAGATAGTCTGTGTGAGCACAACACACACACACACACACACACACACACACACACATACACACACACACACACACACACACACACACACACACACACACACACACACGGGGTGGGGTGTCCTCTGCAGTTCCAAGCTTCTGTTGTTGCCTCCCTAAACAGTTCCTAATCCTGGAAATACGTTATTTTCCCTGTGTTGTCTTTTATAAAAAGAAGAGCTGTGGATATGTTTGGTGGAAGTGCGGTGGGAAGGGGGTGCCTTCCTTTCCCCCGAGGGACCAGCCCCAAAACGGTATATTATAGAATAGAGTTTATTTAGGGGCGTGGGAAGGGGAGTTGAGGGAGTAGAGACAGAAAGAAAGGCAGGAGGCGGGGAGGGAGAGGGAGAGAGACGAGAGGGAGAGAAAGGGGGGAAGGGGGTGAAGAGGAGGAGAGACTGGCCATGAGTATGTGGAGAGAGAGGGGAGAAGGGAAGGGAGCAAGAGGAGAAGGGGGGTGTCAAGCAGCCCCTCTTATAGAGAGTCATGCATACCTGGCAAGCCAGGTGATTGTGGGGCAGAGCCTAGAAGGAATGCCAAAACCGTGGGGTTGGACAAAGGAACAGAGGAGGGGGAGGCAAGAGAGGAACGCAGCCTGGAGGACTAGTCACCCAGGGCTCTATCCTCTGTCCCTTCCTCCACCTGGAAAAGAAGTATCCAACGTTGACCCCAAGAGACCTTGTCCCCAGTGCACTGAACTCCCTGCCTATCCCGTCACTGTCTTCTGCCTGCCATCGAGTACCCCCTGTGACTTCCATACTGACAATAGGCAAATAAACCCTTTCCTCTGCCAGCTGCTTTTGGTCCAGGTGTTTATTACAACAACAGTGATGTAAACTAGGCAGTGGGTAGCACAAATAAAGGCACAAGGGCAATAGAAGGGATGGAAGGAGGAAATTCCCAGGGTGCTACAGTGGGTGGTCCTCGGAAAGGGTTCCGCCCATTGTCTGCATTCCCACGGGGAAGCAGGTGAAGAGACCAGAGGTAAGCTGTGTAGGTTACCCTACTTGTTTAAGGGAAATGAGGCCTAATACAGACAGGGCAGCAGACACGAATGTAAGGGTTTGTGGGTGACTTATTCATGTCTTGCTCTGCAGGAATGAGAGGCACACAGTGAATATATGACCTGGAATGGTGGTCAAAAGACACTTATGCCAAATATAGTGTATACTTAATATTGGCTTTTAAATATGCATGGATGAATAGGAGACACATGTCACTGTTTCCATCTGACTTTTAATAACATGTTACCTCCAAAAACTATGGGAAAGTTTTTACTTTCTATTTCAGAGATTCTTTATTGATTTGCTTTCTAATAAATTCCAACTGAAAACAGTGCTTTTTAAAAATTTTTCCCTTAGGTCCCTATGATAGAGAATATGTGTGTGTATCAGGAGCCAGAAAGCTCTTGGAAAAGTCTCACAGACAGCTCCCAGCCCAGCTCACAGGGCTGTATTGAGCATAAACAGATGATCAGTAATTAGACACTGTTAGTAAGAAGCACTGGGAAATGCACACTCTATCCCACCTGGGGAACTGCAAACTCCTTGGTGGTCAAGACTGTGCCCTTCATTCGTAGGTCTCTCTGAACGTGTCGATTGACACATTAAGAGCGAGTCTGCTTTTAGAGAGAGACCCGTGTGTTGGGTTGGCTTGTTAGTGGTTTGTGGTATTAGAGATGAGACTCCAGTTCTTGCAGGTACTCTGCCACTGAGCTGCCCCCTAGCCCAAGGAGCATGAATTTACTGTCAAGTGGATGAGACACATGATAGGCATCTTCAGGAGGGTTTTGACATCTCCCTTGAGAACTTCAAGGACCCAAGGAATGAACATTTGTCCAAGATGGCTAAGTTGTCCATCTGCCTGGATTCAGGGACCACGTGTGCTAATCACTGAAGCAGTGGTGTCATGAAGCTTATGATGGGAAAATAACCACAAGGAAATGGCACACGGGGACTGTCAAGTCCTCTCATCCGTGCTTGGGGCCTTTAGACAGATTTTTAAGAAGGAAAGAAGACCAAGAGCCAACATGGATCACCTCTCTCGGGATTTATGTCATCCTGATGCTCCCAGTATCTTCCATCACAGCCAACTGACAGTCAAGCGAATGCTGTCGTCAGTTAAATTGTTGTAAAGTCTTTACACTGAGAGAACAAGACCCAGTCTGAGAAGAACAAGTTGAAGGTGAAAGGAAGCAAGGACCAAAAGAGAGCATCTTGGGATATGTCTTAGCTAGGTTTTATTACTGTAATAGAAGAAACTGTGACTTGGGGAAGAAAGAACTTACTTCATCTTACATGGCCACATCGCAGTCCGCCATCAAATGAAGTCAGGTAAGGAATCTGGAGGCAGGAACTGAAGCAGAAGCCGTGGAAAACCTGCTTTGCTTCTTATGACTCGCTCAGTTTGTTGTCTTCTACACCCCAGGACCCCCTGCCCAGGGACAGCATACCCTGCCTGTTGCCTATGCCCTCCCCAACCAGTCTTTATTCAAGAAAATGACTTGCCTACAGGCAATCTGATGAAAGCTCTTCCTCTTCTTCCTCCTCCCTCTTCCTCCTCCCTCTTCCTCCTCTTCCTCTTCTTCCTCCTTCTCCCTTTTTAGATTTATTTTATATATGTGAGTACGCTGTCGCTGTCTTCATACACACCAGAAGAGGGCATCAGATCCCATTATAGATGGTTATAGATGGTTGTGAGTCACCATGTGGTTGCTGGGAATTGAACTTAGAACCTCTGAAAAAGCAGTGAGTGCTCTTAATTCCTAAGCCATCTCTCCAGTCCCTCCCTGAAGATATTTTCTTAGTTGAGGTTTCTCTTCCCAAATAACTTTAACTTGTGTCAAGATGACAAACAAAAAACAAACGAACAAACAAACAAACAAACAAACAAAAAACCCTAGCAGTTTGGGAAGGGGGTAAAGGAGATTGAATATGACCAGATACAATGATATAGGAATGAAGATATCATAACATTATTTTTTACTCTAGGAAGTTATTTTAGAAGTGATTGGCATGCTCAGTTTAAAACAGTCAAGTGAAACAAAGCCTGGTAACTCTGACAGAAGGTGTAAGGATTGCTGTGGACATGTTTGGTCTTGTGTGATGAGAAGAAGGCTTATCCGTCTGGATCAGTGGTCCCCATCCTATTAGGCTTACACAGAATGTCTGCAGGTTAGCAGGACCCTCTGGGACAGCAGCAACAATCAGTATTGCTATGACTTCAACGGCCTGGATGATTCTTGGAATGACTTTATTTTCCCCCTGGATCTCCTAATCTAAGAGGATTCTATGTCCTGGGAAGTCCATCAGCCCTCAGAACAGGCAGCATCCACAGCAGAGGACTAATGTCACGCTATGAGAAGCACCAGGAGTGAACACCTGGCAGAGCCCATGACTGAAGGAGGCCAGAACTCTCTCAACAACTGTGTCACAACTGTCTTTCCTCTTGTATCTGCAATATGGGATGGTATTGCTTCTGTGAACTTCTCGAAATTGCACTTTCTTGCTTTTGCTTCCTGTGTTGCCCACTCTTATCTACAGTGTATTTAGGGAAATGATTATACCAAAAACAGGCACGGAGTGTTTTTGTTTGGCCTAAGCGTGAACATTCCACTCATTCTGTTTGTGACTGCAACCAGGATTTTTGTACATGATGGTTTCTGACCTGGCAGGGAAACAGATTTCTGCATTTAAATATTTTAAATAGTTTTGATAGGGTTTAAGGTATATGACATTGTCTTTTGGCCTCTGCAGGCACCTGCATGCACATGGTATACATACATACCCCCAGGCACTTAAAACCACATATAAAATAAACATTTTTAAAGTTTAATATTAAGAGTACTTCAAGTACACATGATTGATGGGGGAAAAACCAACTTAAAGACAGCCTCATTGTCTCTATTCATATTTGAAGCCTGGATCTGTGAGCATAAGGACAGAGCCTTCAATAAAAGCCACCACACATCTCCCCAGCACATGCTCCCCAGACCCAGGGCATCCAGGGCAAGATACGGATGAGACCAGCTTTTCTGCCTGGGCATCCGATGGGAATCAACATCTGAGACATCAAAAAAAAAAAAACAACAAAACCAACAAAAAACAACAACAATAACAACAAAAAACCCACAACACTGAGGTTTCTTCTCACATCCAAGGTCTGTGAGCTTCACTTTGAGCTCAGAGGGTCACACCAGATCTCAGATTCTGAACAGTGACAGTGCAGTGCCCTCTAGATGTAAGGACTCAAAACCAGCATCCCTGAAGGGTGCTCCCGAGGCTCATCCATGGGAGCCATAGAGACCACACGTGGGCTCTAGGGAAAGGCTGTGCGCCTGTACACTAACATGAACAGCCAGGTACATCTGAACCTGCAGTTAAGTGGAGAACCCTAGAAGGTGGTAGGGACATGGAGCAAGCCCATAAAGGGAGCCTTGGTTTCTATGTACTAACTCCAGTGCATGCTAGGATGTATGGCCTATCTGGACTATCTGAATAGCCCAAGTTCCTTTGAACAGAGTACAAATAATGGAGGACCCCATCCTGACCCCTTCTGATTCAGCAGAGATGAAATCAGATCAATCCTAGAATGTTTGGGTTTTTGGTTTTTTTTTTTTTTTAAGTTCTTCTGGGAGCTCCACAGGGTCCTCCAGCAAGAAGTGCTCCAGGGAGCTGAAAATGTTGCCTCTATCCCAATGGACAAACTTTATCTTCATTCTCAACATTTCCTAATTGGAGAGCCTTGCATCTACCGTTGCTCTTGTCAGGTGTGGTACATGTCTCTCACACCCTGCAGAAACAAGGCTAACGGCCTTCAGATACAGCTGCTGAGTATCTGAGCATCTCTTTGAAGGAAAGTCTGTGGAAATCACTTCCTCCTAAGACAAGTGGAAAGAGCCAGAGGCCTGCTCTCCAAGCCTCTCCAGGAACCCAGCCAGCCATGGTGGGTGACAGCCTTTCCCATTATTCCGGCAAAGCTTATTTAACACCCTCGGTTCCTCCAAAGCTGGAGAGTTGCATCATTCCTCTGATGGCCTTGCTTTTGTGAATTCCCTTAACAGTTCATCCCCATCTTGCTAATTTGGCTCCTGTGGAGCCTGGGAGTGAGCAAAGCCTTTCTCAGTAGTATTGGAACCCTTGAAAATATTTGTTCTGTTCTTTATTCCCAAAACCTCCTCCTTCTCACCCCTCTTCTCAGGGAAGATTCTCAGTACCGTGAACTGTCTCACAGGAACCTCCCAGCCCGTACCATTCTTGACCAGAAGAGGAAGCGTAGAGTTAGCAGTCAGCAAATGTTTCTGAGAAGTTTGCATTTCAATCCTGAAAGCCAGTTAGTCTGTCAATTAGCTAAAGTGTTCTGCTCTATTTATGAACCATTTTGTGGCTGCTGCTAGCATTGTTGCTGGGGGTTTTCCTTTTTTAAAATTGTCTTTATTTTTGATAGCTTCATACATGTATATGATCACCTATGACCGTATCTGCTCCATCAGCCTCCTCAAACTCCTCTTATCTCTCGCAACATGCATTCTTCCAACTTAATGTCTTATCTGTTCCCTTGACAACCCATCAAGACCAGTTAGTGTTGCCCATGCATGTATGGGCGGAGGACAATCTCTGAAGCATGGGAAACCCACCAGTGACCACATCCTTGGAGGAAAAAAAGACTCTCCTCCCCCAGCAACAATTTCCTGCCAACAGCCCATTAATAAGGGGTGGGGCCTGAAAATCTTCAATTCTGTCTATGGGGGGTTGGGGAGAAGTTGGTTTGACCTTGTACAGGCAACCACAGATGCTATGAGTTTGTAAGTGCAATAGCTGCATCTGATCTAGAAGATAGCATTTCATCGCACTCCTCTCCACCCTCCAGCTCTTGCATTCTCTCCACTTTTTCCTCTGTGGTGCTCTCCATGCCTCGGTACGGGATGCTCTCCGTGCCTCGGTGCAGGATGCTCTCCATGCCTCGGTGCGGGATGCTCTCCGTGCCTCAGTGAAGGTGGGTGTTGATATAGATGTCCAGTTTAGGCCTGAGCACTTAGCCTCTCATTCTCGACACATGGATCAGTAATGTCTGTGCATCCGCCGCTGCCCACAGCACAATGACACTTCTCTAACCAAGGCTGAGGGCAGCCCAAATCTGATGGCACCAGCAGTTGGAGACATTCATTAAGCTTTTGAAATAGGGTCTTGTGTGGCCCAGGCTGGCCTTAGACTTCCTTCATAGCTGATAGTGACCTTGAACTCCTGATCCTCCTGCCTCTATTTGCAAAATGCTGGGTTACAGGCATGTGTCACCACTCTCCCTTGTGTCCATTAAATATGAATGAATCATCTATTAAATAAGACTCAGACATAAGCAATTAAATGTCAGGTAACTTTTATCTAACCTTGGAGTGACAAGCACATATTCCCTAAAGATATATCCTAGAAGAGAGTTTGGTTTACTAAGAAAAAAAGTGATGTCTTTGCCACCTGGTCTTTGTCATTAAGGAGTAGGTCACACAACTCTGGCTCTGATGGGCTATGGGAGTTTATGTGTCATTCAAAGGGCTTAAGAGATTTAGAGTCCAAGCTGGTCACCACCACTCTCTGTGTGCATTGGCCACCTATACTTAGGCAAGTTACATAGACCCTTCCCGTTGGTTTCCATATGTATATAAAGGAAATATGTAATGGTCTCCTTATAGGGTTGTTAAATGAGTTAGCACAGGAAAAAACTAAACAGGCTGTTAAGAGGACTTGGTCTCTCAGTGAGCGTTGCCTGTGGTGATGACTCATCCTGGAGAAGCCTCCTGGGGCATCGGCAGACTTAGTTCTAACTCTACTGGGGTATTGCTTTGTGACTTCAGCATTACAGATTCCAGCTCTCCATTCCTTCGCATATGACATTAAAACACTAGCACTGGGGAGATAGCTCAGTTAGCAAAGCACTTGTCACATAAGCATGAGGACTCAAGTTTGATGCCCAGGACCCTCTTACAGGCTTGTAATCTCAACCTGGGGAAGGAGAAACAGGAGGATCCCAGGGACTTGCTGGCCAGTCAGCATAGTTTAATTGGAAAATGCTAGGTCCTAGTCAGAGACCGTGTCTCGAAAAATAAGGTGCATAGCTCCTGAGGAGAAACCCTGAGGCTGACCGCTGATCTTTACTTGAACGCACATACATACACACATGAACACTCCCAGAAATGGCAACACACACACACACACACACACACACACACATTTTTTTTTGAAGGCCAGCCTTAGTGAACACATCTTTAATTGCTGCAATCAGGAGTCAGAAGCAGGCATTGCTCTGTGAGTTGAGGCCAGTTAGGGCCACGTAGTGAGACCCTGTCTTGGTAAATAAGTAAATTAACAATAAATACATATTTAAAATATTAATAGCACAGTGTGTCTGTCTTATAGAGTAGCAGTGAAGTTCAAAGAACTAGCAGATGAGAAACACTCTGTAAACTACAGAAGCTTGGAGCCAACTGGAACTGGAGGTGGAACGGGCAACTCTACTTGCCTCAACCATGTGCAAGCATCCGTGTGCTTTACACGATGGCTACTTGTCTTTATCTGCTTCCTCCACTGGATTTGTCGAATCTTGCTCTCTCTTTCATCAGCTCTGATGTCTATCTTGTGGGATACTCATCCACTGTAGGAACTCAGTAACCTGGGACACTGCATCAGCAACAATCTCCTTGTGGCCATAGATTGCTGATGTCTGTTCCAGGAGTCTGCCCTCCAATGGACTGATTATGTTAGCTCTGCCTTCAGCCTCCTACCCCACACCACACACCCCACACCCCATACCACACACCACACACCACACACCACACACCCCACACCCCTGCATCAGACCCACCTCCACAGAGGGCATGCACAAAGCAGTTCCTGCAATGAGGTATCCACTCACACAAGGTCCCAGGGTGTGGACACCGGCTGCGGAGGTGCACAGTCCTGCAACTCCTGGATGCTTCCTGCCCTCTGACCCCTCTGATCAGCCAGCAGTGCCATTCCAGTCCTCCAAATAAATCTCCTTCCTATTGGCAAAGCCATAATTGCCAGTTTAGTTCCCTGCCTCATCCAAACGAGGGAAACTGAGAAACCAGATCTTGCCATTTTTCCTGACCTCAAGACCTTGTTTTCTTTCTTCTTGTCATGAGGTCTTTGCGAATGGTAATGGGTGGGGGGGGGGGGGAGATTGAGCTCTTGCTTCCACCTAACACACCCTTCCTAAGGTATGTGTATGGTGGGTGGGGGGGTTCTCATTTGTCTAACACCTGCCTAATGCAGCAGCCAAGCACATGGCAGCTGGAGGTAAGAGGGCTTGAGCAAACTAAAACAAGCACACTGAAAGGAGATGAGTTAGCAAGGAGGCGGCTTTCTGGTTTTCTGGGTTTGTTTGTTTCAGTACTGCTGGCTGCCTTCACATTTCCTGATGGAAGTGGGACAGGTCAACGGATGACCCAGGGTCACAGATAACTTTTGCCCACACATCATTCACTTATGGGAGCACTGGCTTGAAATTGAGGGGCGTGTCCATGCATGTATGTGTGTGCCTGGAACTGACACGCCTTCCGCAAGCCTAAGAAGTCTGAGCTTTTTCTTCGAATGGATGATTACAACACAGAGGATGTGGCGGCATTGTTTTTCCTGCTTGATGTCACACCACCACCCTTTAAAAAGTCCCGGGGAAAAAAGGAGGGAATCTAGCCAGGGATCCCCACCTCAGTTCTCAGCTTCTTCCTAGGAAGAAGAGAGAAAGGCCAGCAAGGTCCCAGCCTGTCTGGGAGTGTCAGATTTCAAACTCAGCATTAGCCACTCAGCGCTGTGCAATGCTGGGGACCTGCCTCAGACTTCTGGTGGGCGCTCTGTGCACTGTCTGGAGCTTGGGCACTGCCAGTGCCTATCCAGACACTTCCCCACTGCTTGGCTCCAACTGGGGAAGCCTGACCCACCTGTACACAGCTACAGCCAGGACCAGCTATCATCTACAGATCCACAGAGATGGCCATGTAGATGGCACCCCTCATCAGACCATCTACAGTGAGTATGGGCTCCAGGTTGGGAAAGAGGGGAAACTCTCTGCTGTTGACCTACAGAGGTATTGGGGAAGCCTTGGGCTAGATGGATTTTCTAGCTTCTGTATGTATAGGTGTGTGTGTGTGTGTGTGTAACCTAAAAGGAAGATCTTTTTTCTTCCTCTTTATTTGACTTACAGGTTTTTCTCGACCTGAATAATTGCTATTGTAACCCATTTCCAATAATGAGGGACAGTTTTCTTTCCTTTTGTTCAAGAATTGGAAGGAAAGATCGATAGAAAGACGAAGGCTCCAAGAGAATAAAAACCCAGACAGAACTTAACTGGGAGAGACTAATCAGGGTTGCATAGTGAGACTGTCTCAAAACCAAACCCAACCTTCTCAAGAGACATTATGTTAAAGACAGACCACGAAGATGCGTTGTCTTTGCAAGTCTGACTGAATGCATCCACTCAACAGGTATGCAGGGTGTTCCCAAAGCATCCTGTGTGGTTGGGTCTTCTCTGAGAAGCTGAAATGTGTTTAGTTGCTAACAAAACTGACTAGCTGGTGGTGAACTCACTGGTGATGTGAAACAGTTGAAATATTCTTAAGGATGGGGTCTATGGAAAATTGAATCACAAGCCATACCTGTCAATCAGCTAGATGTATTCAACGCAAAGCCCCTTCCAGCATAAGGAATAATACATAAAAAATAGAGTGACAAATTGGGAAAGACATATTTTCTATTTTACAGACATAGAAAAGGTATTCTAAATGGGGCTAGAGAGAAGGCTCAGTAGCTAAGAGCACTTGTGGCTCCTGCAGAGGGTCCAGGTTCAGTCCAACACCCAAGTGGTACCTTACAGTGACCTCTAACTCCAGTTCCAGAGATCCAATGTCCTCTTCTGACCCCCAATGGCACTGCACAAATGTGGTGCACAGAAATACACGCAGACAAGACAGACATACACACAAAACAAAGTCACTCCAAGAGGGTACAGAAGATGCAGCTGGGTTCGGTGCCAGGTAAAGCCCTGAGCAGTGGTAGTTTGCATTTCACTGAAGAACTTTCTGTAAGGATTACGGTTGCCTCTGTGCTGTTGTGATAGGTGAACCCGTTTCCTGGATGTGCCCTTGCTGTGCGAACAACCTTCTCTCTGCTAGAAACCAACAGACCTAAAACCTAGCAGCCAGGTACAGGCACATGCAAAGCCAGCATCTTACACCTGCCCACAGGCAACATTGACAGGAGATGTGAGGAGGAAGAGGAAGAGGAAGAGGAAGAGGAAGAGGAAGAGGAGAAAGAGGAGAAAGAGGAGGAGAAAGACTCTCTCTAAATACAAGGCATGTTCCCAAACACAGGGGGATAAAGGGGGGCCTTGAGGTGACCTCTTGGAAGTCGTGTTTGAGTCTGACGGGGAGAATCTGGGTACACTTCATGGGTTCCCAAAACTGCTTGTGTTCTGTGGAACAGGACCTACAAGATGCCTGACACCACACAATCCTCTGTCACTGGAAATGCGACATAATTCTTCATAGACTTCTTAGCTCCCAGTGCATTATCAAACTTTTAGGAAATGCCGTTGTACCCCTCTCCCTGGAAGACAGCCCTGACTTCCGCTGCACGACTACGTGTGATTTCAAGTGCTGGACAGTAGATAAGGGTGAACTATTTTGGTTCTAGAGATTGGGAATTTGTTTTTAATTAGAGAATGCACATACAACTTTCCTAGAATCATAGAATCTCTTTGCTGTAAGGTGGCCTTTCTGCAGTCAGTCTGGAATGGTCCAGGCTTAGGTTGGGAGGATTGTGAGGTTAGTCTATTTTGAAAGCAGTCTAAAGGGTAGACCTTTTTCCTTGGGAGCTTACAGACATCAGGATTAGAGGATGCCTGGAGCAATGAATGTGGCTGAGAAGCAATAAAATGTATTAACCTGATTTTAGCTGTGTGTAATTTTTGTCTTGTGTAAGCTTTGCCTTTGGGGGGAAAGGTAACACTAATCTGAGGTACTAGTCTCAGTTATTTGAATTTCCATAAGAACGACCCTTTACCTAGTTCTTACCTTTACATGCTAATGATATCATCTTCCTCCTAATCAATTACATATTTACAGCAGAGCATCCTTTAATTATGACCTCATTTATTCATTTTATTCCTTTATTTTACTTCATCTGTATGACTGTCTTGTTTGCATGTATGCCTGTACACCACATGCATGCAGTACCACTGGAAGTCATTACATCTTCAGGAAGACAAAATGAGACAAATGCTTCTACTGTCCCATTTCAAAGGTTTTGCTTTGGTAAATTCTTGGTTAAGATTTGAGTGTCCGACTCCTACTCGGGTGGTTGGTCTTGACAAGATGGAATAATCTTCCTTAAAGATGCTCCAAGCTCCCCTGAGCTCAGAAGGCTCTTGGGATCTCTTCGGGGTCAGTAAGCTTTTTCTAATATGGACAAGGCCAGCTTCTCACTCTCTATCATGCAGAGAGTTTGCAAACTGAAGAAGAGGCTTGCTTATCACCTTGTTTGGTAACCCACTCTTTTCTTCTGGCATGTGGCTTAGCATGTGCTTGGCCAACTGAGTTTTCTGCTCGCTTTTGTTGGTTTCATAAAACAAACAAACAAAACCCAAGCACTACCCCCCCCCCGGAAGCCACTCGCTTACTCTGCAGGGAGTTTTCCATTAAGACTGACCCTAGAGTAAAGACATGTAGACTGTGCTCACTGTCTGCAGTGCTACCAATCAGGCAAGCTGGCATGATGTCACGGTGGTCAACCGTCGACTTGTGTTTTTTTGTTTTTTTGTTTTTTTGTTTTTGGTTTTTTTTTTTTTGGCTTTTTTTTTTTTAAAGCCATTAGCCCATTTGATTGTGGTAACCCTGCAAAGCAGGCTGGAACTGCTATGTTATACTCTGGAGACAGGGGCTGTGGCAGCGAGACTCCTGTGGCCACAGGGTACTTAAGGAGCCACATAGAGGCCATCCTTTGTGGGCACAGACACTTGGTGTCCCCGTGGTACTTTAGCACTTTCTCTGTTAGAGGCCACAGCTGCAGGGCAGGAAGATGTCACTGACCTGAGTTTGAATCCTGCTTTGTCTCTTAAAGATGTTTCAAAACTGCTAAAATGATAATGATGTTCATTTTAACAAACCAACAGATGTTTTGAGAATTTAAAATGGAGTACTTAAGAGAGCACACAAAAAAAGAAAGAAAGAAAGAGAAAAAAAAGAAAGAAAAGAAAGAAAAGAAACTTCACTAAATGTAATCCCCTGGCCCCCATTTGATTGAACTGCAAAGCTCTTAGGACATAAATTCCTCCGTATTTCATATGTACGCCTGGGTTTACATAAATCAGCCATATTTCTGAGACACATAGGCTGACATCATTTTGGAAGAACGCATGTGGTACCTCTCTACTCTTACCAGTTTTCCTGAATGCTAACCCACAACAAATGAATGTTCCTGATTGGTCCTCTCTGCCGTCATCTCCTCAAGCTCATGTGTACCCTCATTCCCTCTGAGCCATCAGCCAGCTTCAGTCTGTACCAGCTTCTGTTAGGCAATATCTAACCTTAGCCTGCTCACTCCCCTTGAAAGTCTTCGTTTTGAGTCTATATGGGATAGGAAAGAGGCCATAGGCTTCAAATCACCCTGTAACGCTCTACCATATGCTAGGCACAGACTGTGTTCTTTCAAGGGGGATTAAAAGTCCTACTGGGGCAGGCTCCTTGGGGCTGTGAAGTTCCAGCAGGCAGTTGGAAGTGTCCTCAAACATTTAGTAAATTATTTCTAGCAGAAAATGTCAAGTCTTGCTGAATCACCATTCATTTTACAACACAGTGTTGCTTAAATCTTACCTTTAGTACAGAATGCCCGTTTAAAGGTATTGACCATTGTTTAAGTGAAGATGATACAAGCATGCTTCAGGCCTTAGTCAAAGGCAAGTTTGTAAGCAGGGCTATTAAAAGATGCCCAGGAACAACATCTACGAAGAATATCTCCAAGTGAGAAAACCACAAAGGACTGGGTCCAAAAAAGCAAATTCTATCTATCCCCTGGTATCTAGTAAATATGGGGAAAGGCTTTAGACATGCAGATGTGGTAAAGCCAGGTAAGGGGCACACACTGTAGACTCTGAGCATACAGGTTAGCACATGCAGTGGGGTGGGGGTGGGGGAGAATCAGGCTCTATACAGCTGGGTCTTTGAATAAAATTCAACATAGATTTTAAAATCATAGAAACAGATGTCTAAGACAGACACAATGGCTGCCCCAAACACTAAAAGATACTAGCCAGGCAAAGAGGGAGGTAGCAACCAGATGGAGGGCAATCTGTATGCTGCACAGATGCAGGATTATTGGGAGAGCAAGGTTCCTGTGAGGTAGGATGAAGCAGGAGGTGAGTACTGTTGATGTTGGAGTTGGGGTCACAGGGAATGAGAGAAAGTTAGACACGGAGGGGCTGGGTAATGCCATCCTCTACAGAGAGGTGTCTCTGAGGTGTCCTTTCAGAAAGCATTTCAAGGAAGGGATGACTGCCTATTTTGACCTGAGAGGTCCTCTTGCAGGTGCCCTGATGATTACGTCAGATGATGCTGGCTCCGTGGTGATAACAGGAGCCATGACTAGAAGGTTCCTTTGTATGGATCTCCGCGGCAACATTTTTGGATCGGTGAGTTTCTTTATGTGTTGGTCACTACATTATAATGACCGTCTCTCTCTCTCTCTCTCTCTCTCTCTCTCTCTCTCTCTCTCTCTCTCTTTCTAAGACTTGATTTTTAAAATCGTATGTCTGTGTGTGGGAACTGAACTCTGGGACAGGAGAATGTACAGGCGCTTAATCACTGAGCCACTGAGCCATCTCTCCAGCCCTTACTGTAATTCTCATCAGGGCTGTAGAGATTCCATTTACAGTGTCCCTTGGTCATTCAGTCTCGGTAGGGATTGCTCAAGATTTTATAGCTGAATGAGCTATAGTACAACTGAGTGAGGGCTTTGGAATGAGGCTCTGGGCCTCTAGTCTGCCCTGCCCCACGACCCATTCTTGCATGGAACACGGTCCCCAGTATGTCATGTTCTGAAACATGCCAATTCATGCTTTTAGCTTATACATTAGAAAGGGTGAGAGGCTGTTGGCATCTTCTCAGTCTGTTACCGATCGAGGCTTCGGGTAATGCCCATCACTCCTCTCAGTTTCAGTTTCTTCCCTTGGATTAAGTGGAATGGACCACGTGACCCGCAGCCCTCCCTCCTATTCATGACCTCCGATTAATGTCCTGTGCCCTCTGGGTGATGGCTGGTCCTTCAGATCATGAATCAAGGTTTTCTGAACCTAAAGGCTTAATGCGTAGTCCCAATAATTTTGAGGTAGTAATGAAGAAGGACCGGTTGATTCGGGAATCTCTTATCAATGCCCACTATAAGGTTCCTGAGGTAAAAGTTTTCTGTTTTGTCACTGGTGTGCACCTCCCAGAACCTACAACACCATCTGCCCAGGGTAGATAGATAGCTACACTACACAGGAAGCCCTCACCTCTAGAATTCTTTGTGCAGTTTAGGAAACAAATGTAGTATGTAAAGATCCAGGTAGGCACTCAAGAAAACTAGGTACTAATGGGAGAGTAAGGTTCAAACCCAGGATATCTGCTAGCAAGCGCATGTCACAGATCTTCAGTCTACAGCATGTCTTCATCTTAGTGTCCTCACTTCTATTTGACGCTTCCAAGTCCATCCCAGTTCTAGTCTCTAGGCAAAGAGACTAGCCACAACCAGTTTCCAGCCAGCTTTAAAAGGTATACAACCCAGGCCCAGTGACACAGGCTGTCAATAGCAGCTACTTGGTTGACAGAGGCAGGAGAACTGAAAGTTCAAGGTCTCCCTCTACACATAAGAGTTCAGGAGCAGTCTGGATAACTGCAAGGTTCTGCCTCAAAAAAAAAAGAAAAAAGAAAAGAAAGAAAGGACAGAGAGAGAGAGGGAGAGGGAGAGGGAGAGGGAGAGGGAGAGGGAGAGGGAGAGAGAGAGAGAGAGAGAGAGAGAGAGAGAGAGAGAGAGAGAAGAGGGAGGAGGAGGAGGAGGAGGAGGAGGAAGAGGAGGAGGAAAAAAGCCTGGCGGTGGTGGTGCACGCCTTTAATCCCAGCACTTGGGGGGCAGAGGCAGGCGGATTTCTGAGATGCAGCCTGGTCTACAGAGTGAGTTCCAGGACAGCCAGAGCTACACAGAGGAAACCCTGTCTCGAAAAAACCAAAAAGAAAAGAAAGAAAAGGAAAGGAAAGGAAAGGAAAGGAAAGGAAAGGAAAGGAAAGGAAAGGAAAGGAAAGGAAAGGAAACACATAGCATAGCATCTGTGAAAAATAGTCAATCCCCTGGAAGGAGATAGAGGGGCGAGGGGGGAGGGGTTGGAGAAGATGAATGTTAGTCTAGTGCTCCCTGCAGACAGTAGAGACAGATAGATATAAACAGAATGAATGAATACAAATACGAACGAGAATAGGAATGTTTAGTTCTCCCTGCGGCGAGCACTGAACAAGAAGAGTGTCATCAGGTCTTTCTGAGCCCTGCCCCAACAAGCTGGGAACGCTAACCCAAGGTCCTCCAGGAAGTGCCCTCCAGAGAGACCTAATAGCAGCCACTCTCCTGAAGCCTGAGCCAAATTCAGCGCTTTCCTAAGAGGAAGGTGCAGAGCTGGGGAAGCATCACCTAGCGGAGGGGCGGTCCTCACTTCCTCCTGTTTCCCTTCTCTTACAGTATCACTTCAGCCCAGAGAACTGCAGGTTCCGCCAGTGGACGCTGGAGAACGGTTATGACGTCTACCTGTCGCCGAAGCATCACTACCTGGTGAGCCTGGGCCGCGTCAAGCGCGTCTTCCAGCCCGGCACCAACCCACCGCCCTTCTCGCAGTTCCTGGCGCGCAGGAACGAGGTCCCGCTGCTGCACTTCTACACCGCGCGCCCAAGGCGCCACACGCGCAGCGCCGAGGACCCGCCCGAGCGCGACCCGCTGAACGTGCTCAAGCCGCGGCCCCGCGCCACGCCGGTGCCGGTCTCTTGCTCGCGTGAGCTGCCGAGCGCAGAGGAAGGTGGCCTGGCGGCCAGCGACCCCCTGGGGGTGCTGCGCAGAGGCCGTGGAGATGTTCGCGGGGGTGCGGGAGGCGCGGATCGGTGTCGCCCCTTTCCCAGGTTTGCCTAGGTCCCCAGCCCCAGCGGCCTCCGCCTCCATCCTCCAGTCAGTTCAGCCCACGTGGAGGGCTGGAGTACCCTGAGGATGTCTGTTTCTCTCCCCTTCCCTATGGGCCTGAGAGTCACCTGCGAGGTTCCAGCCAGGCACCGCTATTCAGAATAAGAGCCAACAGTGGGAGGCTGGAGAGGTGGCACAGACAGTTCTCAGCACCCATAACTACCTGTAATTCTAGTTCCAGGGGAATCTGCACACACACACACACACACACACACACACACACGCACACACACACGTAATTTTAAAGGTTAATTTGTTTTAAAGACCCCAACAGGTAAACTAGACACAAAGCTCTTTTTATTTTACTAACAGGTAAACTAGACACTTGGCCTTTATTAGCTGGTCTTTGGCCTAGCATTTTTATCGATCATTTAGCACGAAGAAAGAGTTCACACACAGGGAAGAGGCCATGTCTGCAGCTCCTTGTTACTGTTCTGGGACCCACACTTTTGAGTTTGAGTTTGTGCACCTTGACCTTAAGGTCTTCACTGGACACTCAGTTCTTCCCTTTGGGAAGAGCTTTCGATTGGAGGCTGACAGGGAGACCCAAACCGAACATGTTCCAGAGTTCAGCCTCCCTGCTGAATGAACAACACCTTTTGTCAGATTCACCAAGCCAAGGCGAATTCGCCAAGCCTGCTTACTTTCCAGGCTTCTGTGGTAGAACGTGTCGGTAGCTTTCTGAATTTGCCCTGGCTCAGCAAAGTCTACCTTACTAGAGTGGTTAGGTTAGGGTTTCTGTGAAGTGGAAAGAAAAAAAAAAGTGATGTTTTGTTTTGATTTGGTTTGGTTTTGGTTTCCTAAGTGAAATGGGATCCAGGATTAGCTAGCTAAAGTCAGGGGGGGACTCCTGCAGGGGTTAACCCCAAAATGGCAGCTACTTTTGGGAACTCTTAGGGCATTAAACAAAGACATCTTCCATTTGTTCCAGAATCCTCAGGGCTGTCCTGGAAGTGAGCATAGCCTCACAGTGAACAGCAAGAAGTGTTAGGCAGGCTTTGAGGTTCTCTCCCCTTCTGCACCTTAGCTGATGATCAACTCCAACAAAGGACACCCCTTTTCTACCTCTACACGAGAACCTGAGGGGCACAGTCATGGCCCAGTCCTTCAGACAACTTCGTGTTCCCCACTGTCTCATGTACCCAGACTTAGACATGGATCCACTGCGTTTGCTCGTCAGAGGAACAGCTTCACTCCTGAAGTACTAACACTGTGTATAGCAGCAGATACCATGCACCCCAAACCTTTCCTTCGCTGGCTTTCATTTCCCGTTGGGGTATTGGTCTGTACAATAGCCACCAGAAGCCTTCCTACTGAGGCAACTACATGGGAAAATCCAGAAAGAACCTGAGTAGCAAACTGGTTGTAAACTCACAAGCCCCACACCAGCATGGGGCTCTCTTTTTGTCGGAGCCAAGAAAGGTCATCTTGTAATTTCTTAGGTCCCTTTGCATGTGGCAATATTTATTTTATTTATTTGAAAGATTTTTGCCTATCACTCTATATTTATAGTTATTTATAAAATATAACCCCACTTTCTGTCCTTGTGTTTTAAATAAAAATAAGATTTCTCTCAGCTTCTGTCTCTTACCCTCTCTGGATGACCGCATAGATGCATGTTGAAACACAAGAGTAAAACTGGAAAATCTGGAAAAAACAGAATAGGAAAAGGAAAACGAATTTTCAAAGTAAAAATTTCTTCCATTTATAAACATATTCAACATTTTTTTTTACTGATCAAAAAATGATGAAATTCTATCAACATTGGGCTTCTGATTACCCAAGTGATTCCTTAAAAGAAATTTTAATTTGAAGAAGACACACTGGCATAACCGGACTGAAACCTCAGTTAACCAGATATACGATTGTATTAGTCTTCAGTTAACCAGAAATACATCATATTAGTCTTCCATCATTAGTGACAAATAGTGGGCCTGATCACTTGATGAAGATAAAAGGTTTGAGCCACACTTTGGAAGTTCTAGTCCACAACCTACAAGGCCTCGGTTCTCAGGTCTGTGTGTGTAGACAGCACATTGTGGTGGGAGCCTGTGGCAGAGGAAAAGAACTTCCTTGCAGGAAAAAGAGGCTTAGGCCCAACTACTCTGTACACCCCCAATGGTCTAAGAATCTCTCATGAAGCCCTGCCTCTTTATCTCCCAACAACACCACTGGCTGGTGTCCAGGCCTTCCACACATGGGGTGAGATTAGCTCTAAACTACAGTGTATGTTCTTAATAGACAGTGTTACTACCCTGTGAGATTCTGCAGAGATTCGGCAGCCAGACTGCTGGATGATGTGTTTCCTGGGAAGTTGTGAACAAATGTGTACTCACTCCACTTGGGAAACAGAATTGACAAAAGTTCAAGTATAGATACTCTCAAAATTCAGCTTGGTGAACCAACGTGTTTATCAGGATTACTTACGGGAATAAGGATGAGGGGCCATCTGCCAGGGTATATGACTTAGCTGTGTCACCGAAGCCAGCATGGGTAAGAACTGAAAGCTGGAACCCTGGAGCTCACCGCACAGCCTGCAGGCAGCTCAGCAGTTTGGAGAATGCCTTTTCCAGGCTCAGCTGGTCTGGTTTTTGAGCCTGGGGAGTCACTGGTTAGAACGGCCTACTTGGAGATCCTTCTTGAGGACAAAGGATGTGGCATCTCTCATGAAAAACACTTTATCCAAATGCCATCTTCACATTGATGGGATATTTTTATGCAGTATTTGCATAAAACAGGAAAGGCATATTGGAGTCTGCTATACTTTAGATTTGAATGTCTCTAGGACCCTAGTAGGAGGGGGTGAATCCCTTGGGAGGTTTTAGTTAGGTCATTGGGATTGTATCTTTGAAGGGATGATGGACTCCAGGCCCTTGCCTTCATGTTTTACCTCTTAGCTTAAGGAGAGAAGCTCCACACTGTGCATTCCTTGCCATGACCAGTTGCTTCACCACAGGCCTCAAACCATAGAGTTACGTGGTCAAGGGTTAGGCCCTCTAGAATGGTAAGCAAAAATGAAGCTTTTTTTCTTTGTAAGTGATTGGTTCAGGCATTTCTTCACAGTAACACAAAGCCAGCAGTTCTATCCATTTCTTTCCCAGACTGGTGAATGTTCCATCTGTCCTTGGGTAGCTAGGTGACTGCTAAACCTGGGTATATTCGCCTAGGAAGATCCATTTCACTTAAGGTAGGGCTTACATTGACTGAGCAGAGATACACGACAAAGGCATTAATTCAAAAATTCATTATGTGCAAATGTAAATATGCATATATGCAAATGTATATATTACAAAATATATTTACCTCTTCTAAAAAAAAACCAAATACTTTCGACACATTTTGAATAAACTTGAAAATTAAACTTATATGTAAAAATGCATAGGGGTCCGGGGAGATGGCTCAGCAACTAAGAGCACTTGTTCCTGACTGTACTGGGCTTGTTTCCAGCACAACACGGCAACTCACAGTCATCCATAACTCCGGTTTGAGGATCTGGAGCCTTCTTCTGGCCTCTGTGAGAACCAGAAACACACAGTGGGCATTCATACATACACGCAGGCAAACACTCATACATGTAAACTATCTCTGAACAAATAAAAGAAGGGAGGGGAAGATGGCACCCCAGTTAAGAGCAGGTACTGCTCTTGTAGAGGACCTAGGTTTGGCACCCAGCACCCACACAGTGATTCACAACTAGCCTTAATTCCAGTTCCAGGGGACATGTGACCTCCATGGTGCATATACACACACACAGGCAAAACACATACCATTAAAAATAATCTTTTTTTAAAGGAAAAATGCACAACCAACTAGAAGGTTTCTATGTATATTAACAGGATAGCCGAATTACACAGTGACTCATTGGGGTAGTTGAAAAAAACAAGCTAAGAATATAACAGCAGAGGGGTCACCAGTGCAGGGGACTGTCCATTTCTGTGTGAGGGAGTACACGTGGGCTTCTCAGCAGTTGGAGCTTATTGGCAGGTAATCCTGGTTTTCACTTATCAGATTACTAAAGTTGAGGGAGTCGGCACCTAGTGCTGGTATAAAGAGCTGAACACTGAGAGAGACATGGCTGAGTAGCAGGGGTTCAGGGTGCCATCTGGGTCAGACAGGATCTGGAACCACCAGACTGCACAGGAATGACACAGTAAGACTCCTTGGGCAGTGTGGAGGGACAGCTGCAGTCCAGCATTGAAGGGGTGAGAGAGAAGCATCTTGAGTTTGAGGCCAACCGGATGACATCGCAGTGAGACTGTCTCACAGCCCCTCCCACCAGAGACTTCCCTGTGACTCTGACCTACAGAATACTGAACAGACATAAACACCTTCTATAATCAAAAGATGCTTTATTTATTCAGTAGAACATTGGTTACAATTAAGTAGATCCACACATTCCCAAATAAATAGTGCTTCAAGCAATGCAGGTAAAGGGAAGACTACAGATAGCTGGGTATTCATGTACATTTGAAAGGCATTGGAACAATACTGTCCGATAAGCAGAGGCAGGCGGATTTCTGAGTTCGAGGCCAGCCTGGTCTATAGAGTGGGTTCCAGGACAGCCAGGGCTACAGAGAGAAGAAACCCTGTCTCGAAAAACAAACAAACAAAAATACTGCCCGCTAAGAAGCGGAGGACTTCCCGTGGTGCTCTGCGCCTGCGCTACACTGGAGCACTGGCTCACCTGGTCTTTCTTAAACGGGCAGGTTTGTTTCGATTTTTCTCCTTTTGTGTTCCCACCACCCCACCCCACCAATACTGAGGATGGAACCCATGGCCCACTGAGCAACACCTCCAAACCCTTCAGGTTTTTACAATTTTCCTCTCAAATTCACATATCCAATACTGGCAGAAAAAAAGGCAGTGCCGGGCACCCTAAGAATGGAGTAAACACTGGACTTTATATACAACGTAGATGACAGTCAGAGGAAACGCTGACCTCACAGAAAGGCTGCAACATCCACTCCTGGCATTCACTTGGCATGCCTCCTTCTGTGATGTGAGGCACATGCAGTTATTAACGTGGTAATTCAAAACTCACCGCACACTTCATTCAGATAGACTTCTTTTAACACTACGGTGAGATTTTGCTAACAGAATAAACTGGGAAGAGGGAGGGTAGGGGAACTTCCTTTTTGCTTGAATTTTCCATAAACCTGAAGTTGCTAAAAAAGAATCTTTGTAACAAATCTACATAGTGGAATGTGAGTGAGTCTGACTAGAGGCCATGGAGGTAGGGCGCAGCTCAGTACCAAGATGTGTACCAGTTCATCTCTGGGAGCTTGTTGGGGGCAGGTGAGTTCTGAAAAATTATCCTGTTGCTAGGCAAAGCCGCTGTTGTTTTCTTCTCACCTGATTTTAGATCAAAATAACACTTTTACTGCTTTGAGGTAGCTTATCCATTATGCATTTTTTTCTGGCCGACTTTTAACATGTTCAAAATGTAACATTTTATTGTCTACTCTTAGGGATGTGAAAATACAGGCTGATAAGAGGAAATCACTGTCAGGGGAGCACAGAGAGTCAGGCCAGATGAAACTGCAGATGAACCCAGCTGTCACAACAGATCTCTGGACCACTGTTGATACCTGAAGGCTTGTTGGGGGGGGGGGGAGGGTTTGGGGAGGGAACCTCCACAGAAGTAGGAAGAGAACCAAAACCCACAGCCTTTTTGTGTTTCCCCCCCAATACCGAGGATGGAACCAGGGCCCACTAGTAACACCACCACCCCCCCAGACCCCTCAGGCTTCTGTAACTTTCAAATTCCCGCACCAACACTGGCCCCAATGCTGACACGACTTGTGAGCTGAAGTTCACTGTCACCCATAGGGCAACTTTTCTGTGGCCTCCTTAATCATGTCCTTGAGTTTCTTGGGACATGGCCACACTTTGGACTCATGGTGTTAGTGATGTTTTTGTTCAAGGTACATAAGCATTTGGAATCTCAAGTCCCTAGTTTGGGGCCACTAGTACCCAAAGTGGTAGTCACCAGCTTCACAAAGTGTCTAGACAGGGGAAGGACAAACCAACTGTGAGCCCTGACCTACATCTTCCTCCGCAGGTGAACTGTATTGTTTCTAGGTTTCTGAAGTTTGTTTGGTGCCTCCTGTTCAATCAGCTCTCAATCCCACCAGCTATTCCTGGCGAGACTCCTCTGTATCTGGGTCCAGTGCTACAATTACATTCTCCTCATGTAATTCCTTTCCCTGAGGCTGTGGTGTGGGCCATGCATTTTCAACAATTCAATCGGTTTCCTAATTAAGGACTGGAGCTGCAATCAAAATTCCTTTCCTACAGCGCCACCTGGAGGGCAGACGATCCCCTCATCTTGCCTTCGGGATACCAGTTTCCAGCACGTCTTTAGATCATTCTTCAACTGGCAAGTCTTTACACGCAGGTTGGAGACAAAGCGAGGGATAAGTTGAGCGGCCCCCACCTGCCCCATTTGCCTGGAAAGCTCCTTTTGCCTTCTGTTCAGAGGATCCTTAATGTGTTTTGATCAAGTGGTGTGTTCCTTTCTTCCCACCAGGCTGCTTTTATTACTTTTGTATGCATGTGTGCAAGAGTCCGCAGAGGCCCAGAGGGGGCACTGCCCCCCTGATATGGGAGTTGCAGGCAGCTGTGAGCTGCCCAACTTGGGTAATGGGATCTGAACCGGGGTTCTCAGAGTAACAGGAAGTACTCTTAACTGCCCACCCACCCCTTCAGTCCCTCAGCTATATTTTGAGGTAATAATAATATCCCAAGAGCCAGTTTCTCAGGAAGACACTAGAGCGTAGAGCCATTTTACCTTACACACTGATGACAGTAAGAAGGTTCGGTCACTTTGGACTTTGACACAATCACTGCAACTATGCAGCAAATTATTTAAACCGTTCTTTCTTGCAAGCACTTGGTAAGCAAGTGGAAAATCATACAATCATCTTCAAAAGCCAACACCATCTAGACATCAAAAAAGGCCAATGAAAGGAAGGAAGCATGTGGAAAGAAGGCTACTCATCCCCTGTGTGCAATGCTGAATGTCCTCAAAGTTAATATAGTTCAGAGACATAATGGGACGGAGTGACAAAATCACTGTAGAAAATGATGTCTCAGAAAAGCCAGGTTGGCTGTGAGTGGACTCCCAATACTGTCTGAAACAGCCAGAACCCTGGTGGGTCTTTATCACATGAAGGAGCAGAGGACGAAAACACAAGAAGCCGAGGCACTCCCCTCAGAGGCGCCACTGTACGGCTTTAAACTCAGTGTTTCTCAGTCACTCCGTTGAGATGTTCCTGGAGGTTCATACAGACGCACTGAATCAACGGCTCGCGTGCTTCCTCGCAGTCTATGATGAAGACGCTGATCCCAGTGTTGGGAGTGATGGATGAAAGTTCAAATTTGTCTCTTGTTGCCGGCAATGAGCATCTGAGGTCACTCAGAAAATAACCAAAGAGGCTTCTCATGTAAGCTCCATGGCTCACAACTAAGATGCTGGCTGCTAAGCCCAGAGCGCCACCTTTGGGATTCGACCCCAAGCTGCCATGTTTTCCCACAGGGAAAACCTCCGCCAGAGAGCTTTCCAAACAGTGGCTTGGCGCTCCAGGGAAGACGCTTTCTCTCTGGCCTGTCTTGTCCAGGATTAGCTGACAGATGAAATCAAAGAAATCCTTTCCACGCATTTTTACCTACAAGAAAGAAGAGAGAGAAGAAATCAAGGGAAGTGAACGATGCCCTTAAAATATAAGTCTGAAACACAACTAATTATTCCAACCCCAAGGTTTCTATGGGACTTCAAAAGCATCACTCACTAATGAAGACATTAAGAAAACAGGAAGGGTTGGAGAGATGGCTCAGTGGTTAAGACTGCTCTTCCAGAGGTCCTGAGTTCAATTCCCAGCAACTACATGATGGCTCATGACCATCTGTAATGGGATCTGATGACCTCTTCTGGTGTGTCTGAAGATAGCTATAGTGTATTCATATATACAAATAATTCTTTAAAAAAAAAAAAAAGGGAAAAAGAAACAAAAAAGAGGAAGGCTGGGACAACGCCTCAGCAGGGAAGTCTCTCTCCATACAGGCAGAGACCAGAACCCTGGGTGTCCAAAGGTGGAGTCGGACTCACTGGGTGCACCCACTGCCTGTGCCTATACTGCCTCAGCTCATGTCAAGTTCTCCTCAGCAGAATCTATCATCAGTAATGGCTGCTGACTCACAGAGTAACTTAGAAAAATGGGGTGGGGCATGGGGGCGCTCAAAGCTTGCAAACCACTTGACTGTCAATCGCAAATACCATATCAACTGGTCAGAACTTAGTGCCTAGGTCACTGGCACACTGGCAAGTTCACTGCTGTGCCAGCCAGCGACCTGGCAGCTTAAACGACGTAGCCAGGCTACGTACCTGCTCTACCGTTTCTCCTCCAGGTGGGGTGAACATGGGACACTCCTCCCCAGCAGCTTTGGCCATGGCCCGAAGCTCGCTTAGCGGCCTGCCTTCTGCGACCCCGTACATCTGCAATGGTCCAGTTAGATCAAGGTTCGGCTTACACATGGACATAGCGGTAAAGGCCTGTGAAAATCTGAAACCCTCCTGGGAAGGAGCTCACAGTCCTTCCCCTATCTGTGACCCCGTCTGCTCAGAATACAGTAGGTGTTAATGAGACTCAGCAGAGGCTCAAGCCCTAGGCCACAGTAAGAACCTTGATCTAGGTCCAGGTGGCTGTGGGGAAGAACTTCCCGAGGCTAACCCAAGCAGACAGTGGGGCTTTATCAGACAAACATGGGGTCTGCCCAGTTCCAGGGACAGAGAGAGATGTGCTCAGGGCAACACTTGGGCTGCCTTACCACCCAGCACCCAGTGCCACGCCTGATTCTATGTTTTCAGCACTGGTTCTCAGGCACAGAGCAGGAATGTCCTTCTGCCAAAACTTTTGACTCTTGAACCACAGAGAACACACGCAAACTGAGAGGTGGGCCTTCTAAAGTGCCCTCCCATTCTGTTGTTTCTACCCAGGATCAGAAGGAAGCAGAGCTGACGGGGATGCTCCTGAGCTTGGAGTCGGTATTGTAGGGCACAAAAAAACAAAAACAAAAACAAACAAACAAAAAAACAAAACAAAACAAAAAAATCCCTGAATACTCTAGGCGGCCTGGGTTCACATCTCAGCCTGGAAATCTCCATGTGCCTTGCCCAAAGCTGAAATCTCAGCTTTCTAAAGACTCATTTCTGGTATACAATCTGGGTAAAGAAAACCAACCGACACTCACAGGGGTGGGGGAGGGGTAGGATGGAGAGCTCTTTGCCTATACCTTAAATCTCCCACAGTGTAAACAAGTTTTTACCAGTGTAACTATACTGACTGGATTTATGTATCAACTGGACACAAGCTGGAGTTATCACAGAGAAAGAAGCCTCCCTTGAGGAAATGCCTCCATGAGATCCAGCTGTAAGGCATTTTCTCAATTAGTGATCAAGGGGGGAGGGCCCATTATGGGTGGTACCATCCCTGAGCTGGTAGTCCTGGGTTTTATAAGAAAGCAAGCTGAGCAAGCTAGGGGAAGCAAGTCAGTGAGTAACATCCCTCCATGGCCTCTGCATCAGCTCCTGCTTCCTGACCTGCTTGAGTTCCAGTCCTGACTTCCTTTGGTGATGAACAGCAATGTGGAAGTGTAAGCTGAATAAACCCTTTCATCCCCAACTTGCTTCTTGGTCGTGATCTTTGTGCAGGAACAGAAACCCTGACTAAGACAATGACCTTCTTTTATAACTCAAGACACTTACCTCAGAGAGTTAGATAAGGCACTCTACATAAATAATATGTAGCATGACAGGTGAGTAGAGTCCCAGCCCTGTCCCTTCCCCCCATTCCTTCCACCCTCTCCTGGATCCTCCTGCCTCTGTGCTGAGAAATAAATCCAGGGCTTCGAACGTGTTCTACCGAGTTATCAGCTCTAGATCTTGATTTTTTTTGAGATAAGGTCTACATAGCTGAGGCTAGTCTCAAATTAAAATTAATAATCCTCCTGCCTCCACTTTCCAAGAGCTGAAATTACAGACGTGGGCTGCCACGCCCAGCTACACAGATCCTTAAGTTAATCCTAAATTCCCAAGAAAGGGCTGGAGAGACGGCTCAGCAGTTAAGAGCACTGGCTGCTCTTCCAGAGGACCCTGGTTCGATTCCCAGCACCCACATGGCAGTTCACAACTGTAACTCCAGTTCCAGGGGATCTGACACCCTCTTCTGGCCTCAGAAACCAGGCATGTTCACAGTACACAGATATACATGCAGACAAAACACCTACACATAAAAATATATTAATTGAAGCTAAATTTCTGAGGACTGCAAGTGTGCTTAGCCAAGTGACGGCTCATGGTGAACGTGCAGTAGAAAGCAACACAAACAAGTTACCCTTTCTCGGAGTCTGGAGTCATACTTCACCGCCATGTCTTTGCAAACTCTGCTTTTCTCCAAAATGCCGTGTATGGTCTGAAAACCAAAAGACAAATGTTTCTTTCTGTTTTTATAAGAATGGGTCACCATGAAGTTTCAAAGGCATGCCATTCTACTTTTTTAATTATTAGCAATAGTTGTGCTGTGCAAAAAGCTGCACACACAACCACAAGTTTCTCTGCCTGGGGCTGCAGCTCCCTCAGTGGCAGAGAGAGCACATGCCTAGCCCACAGGACACCCAGGGTTTGTGGCTTGTCTTCATGCCTAACCCTGGTATGTCTGTCTAGTCCAATTCAGACTACCACCTGCTTTTATAAATAAAGGCTCAATAATACCCAGACACATGGCTCACTGATAGGCATTTTCTCTCCCTTGGCTATGCAGATAGAGGTCAGATTAGATCAGATTAAACGTAGATCAGCAGGTTTATTAGGAGGCAGCTTTCTCTGTGTGGGTTCACAGATCTCACAGGCGAAGTCACGCATGTGGCCCAAAGCAAGGGGGTTTCATAGATCTCAGGCGAGAAGTGATGATGTGCCAGCCATGAGCTGGACTATGTTCAGACACAGTCAGAACTGAGCCTCTGGGCGGGCACTCTTGCGTGGGTTACCAGAAACACGGAGACTAGGGGTGATGACTTGCTAGCATAGTTTTTTCTGTGCAGGTCGGGTAGGGGAAGGAGGGCAGGGTTGTGCAGCTTGTTGGGGGGATAAGCAGGAGTTCTGCCCTAACAGGACTGTTCAACCCCGTGCAACTGCATTCATACCCCATCTGTGTGAACAGAAATGAACATAGACATCACAGACTGACAAACCTGGAATACTTATTATCTTACAGAAATGTTAGCTCCCACTGTGGCTCTTTCTGTGTGTGGTACACATGCACATGTGCACACTGATGTGAGTGCCCTCCTAGAGGCCCTGAGCTGACCTGGAATGTGTTCCTGGTTCTCTCTCTCCTCATTACTTATTGACAAAAAGTCTCTTGTTAAACCTGAGGTTCACCAGTTCTGGCTTATCTAGTTAGCCAGCTTGTTCCAGGGGTCTCTCTCCCTTCCTTCTCCCAATTGCTGGGACTTCTAGTGGCTCCCACATGTGCCCATCTGGGTTCTGGGGACACCGCCCCTCCATATACCTTGTGGGTTTTGTTGTTGTTTTATGTTTAGTATTTTAGTGTGCAAGCGTGAGTGTGTGCGTGTGTGCATCATGATTTGCATGTGTCAGAGGACGACTTGAAAGAGTTTCCTCCTTCCATTACATGGGCTCCAGGGATTGAACTTGGGTCATCGGGCCTTTACCCACTGAGGCATCTCAGCGGGCTTTAGAAACAGGTTTTACAAGCTCCATGTTGTTGGGATTCTGACCCATCGGCCTAGACAGGTAGCCTGAACTCACCTGCTTAGTCCTCGTGAGATCACTGGAGAAGGCATGCGTGAACTGCACATTGCTCAGAAACCGACCAGCAGCAGCTGCTTGCCTAAACCCAGTCTCGGAAAGGGGTGCATCTACTCCTTGTCCTGTGGTGGGACAGAACCATTCAAACATGTATCTAAGCAAAGTCACATGAAAGGGACCGAAGCCTCAGTGATTACTGTGACATGATGTGATTTCCCTGGTTCTGGACCACCTGACTTCTTAGCGCTGACTCTAAACACCATGACGTGAATCACAGCTCTACAAAGACTTTCCCACTCGAACACTTCCCTGAAAGCCACTTGTCTCGTGGGAACCCACACTGAGCACTGGCCGTCTGAGCTCCTCCCACTTTTCCATCTGTCTGTTTCTCCACTGGATGTTCTACACACGGCAGGCTATTCCTGCAGGCTGCAGCCCGCGACAGGGCCACTACTCGATTTTCTCCTCTTCAGTCCACTGTCTAAAGGCCAGCGCTGTAATGATGTTACTCCTCTTCCTTCAGTCCTCCTCATTTCACTGAATAGGACGGCTCACACCTATAACCTCAGTCCCTATAAAGCTGAAGCAGGAGGATTACAGTGAATTAGAGGCCTTCTTGAACTATGTAGTAAGTGTGGCTGGTACAGGCCAGCCTTGACTACGGAGTTGTACTGTCTCAAAAGAAGAAAGGTGAGATTTAAATAATTATTAAAATACTATGAAGCCAGTGGAAACACAAAGCAGACAAGGAAGGACCATCTCAAAAGGAAGGAACAAAAGGAACTCAAGGATGGAGCAGGCTTCTGAGCTACACTCAGACAGGAGACAGAGGCATTCCGCTGTCAGCACATGCTGACATGCAGAGGAAGTGGCTGTGTGGGCCAGAGGGCTGGAAACCACAACTGAACTGAAGCCACTGAGCCTGCGAAGAGTGTACAGGAGTCTCAGATCAGAAGGAAAAGCCAGCACAAATCCTCTTCAGAGAAAAACACTCTCAATAAGGAATAATAAATAAACTTCCATTCATTTAAGGCAAAAAAATAAAAGGTCAACTCAAAAATTCAACATGCACCTATGTGCATGTGGTTGTACACAGAGATAGATGTTCAACCCCCAGCCCCTCCCCGACACACGTGTAAATGTCTCACGAATGAAAGCCAGGAGGAACGGGGAAGGGATTTAGAACCACTGAAACTGAATATTAAAGCCAGCAGTTTAGAGATAGAGACAGAGTCACAATAATTGATGAACACAACCCACCACAAGGTGATTGTCTTCAAAAGGATTTCTTTTTTTTTTTAAGTGAAGGAACTGATGGGAAAAATCCTTCTCTGGGCAACAGTTTTGCAGAAGGGAGGTAAGGACCTCAAACAGAGCTGAAGACATGGTTCAAAAGGCAGCACAGGCACTGGGGGGAGCTGGACCATTCCACGGATGTGTTATGGTCAAACAAAAGGGAGACCTCTCTTAGTTTCCGCTACTGTAACAAAGCAGCAGGGATCAGGGGGCTCATGAACCGAAGTCCCCTGCCGCTCACTGCTCTGGACCGGAAGCTCTGTGACAGGATGACGGGATGCCAGGATGCTGGGCTTCCTTCTGCAGAGCAGAGTGCTGAAGCTCAAACGTCAGACAGAAATCAGGAGAGCTCCCTGGGTGTCACCCTGTAAGTCAAGTCTCCTTGGTGAAGCAGTCCCGATGATGGAGTCACCTCCCCAAGACACCAACATTAGTCTACAGCGTGCATCTAACTGGACCTCCAAAGGAATAAAGAAGTAGAGGCCAGAAGAATGAAGAGACAGTGATGGCTAGCTTCCTGAAATGGAGGAAAGGCATGAACCTAGGGGCGGGGAAAGCACAAACTACATGAAGTAGGATAAATAAAAAGGGGAAATCCCTGGGCCACTGGAGAGATTGTTCAGCAGTTAGAACACTGGCTGCTGGCTCACTCACTCAGCCTGCTTTCCCTGACTTGGCGTCCTCTTCTGGCCTCCTGGGACACTGCATGTAGTGCACAAACAATATGCAGGCAAAGGGTTTACATGTTCAAATAACAAGTAAATGTTTAAAAACCCTTGTAGGTACAATAAGGGAAAATGAAGAACAAGAGCCAGTGAGAAGATTTAAATCGTGGCTACAGAGACTGATAAGGTGGCCGGCCACTCCCTCACCACTGCTGACAAAGGACCTGACTAGAGCAAGGGAGGGAGGGTGGAACCAGAGAGATGGCTACGCAGCTAAGAGCAGACAATCATCTGTAACCCCAATTCCAGGGAACACAGTGCCCTCTCCAAGGGGCGCACACATGCACAAACATACACACACACACAGGGTTCAAGCCACTCATAGGCATAAAACAATAAAAGGAGGGATATTTTGGCTCCAAGCCCATAATGACAGGGGAGCCATGTAGGACTGAGGGTGCAGCTGGTTAGACTGTGCCCAGTTAGAAATTCAGGGATGAGCCGGGCGGTGGTGGCGCACGCCTTTAATCCCAGCACTTGGGAGGCAGAGGCAGGCGGATTTCTGAGTTCAAGAGTTCGAGGCTAGCCTGGTCTACAGAGTGAGTTCCAGGACAGCCAGGGCTACACAGAGAAACCCTGTCTCGAAAAAAAAACAAAAAGAAGCTCAGGGATGAATGGTCCCCTCGCTATGGGACTTGGAATGGAGCCGCCCGCCTGGAGGATGGGTCTTCCCAACTTAATGACTGTAATCTAGATGATCCCTCCCAGGCAACCAGAGGCTCCCTGATAGTGGTTCCCACAATTCTAGATCCTGTCAGGATGATAAACCATGTTAACATTCACAGCTGACAAAGGACCTCCTTCTCCGGCTACGCTATAGCTCGGGGCTGGGGATGAGGCCAGGGACCAGCACATGCCAGCCTAAAAGCCTTACTCCAGAGCTGCATGCTCGGCTCCACCAGCTGGTGAGAGCAGGAGACTAACATCGGGTGCTGAGAGAACCGTCGGTCCAGAAGTGTGTCCAGGTGCTGACTGAGAGTGCTGTTCCACCAAAACACACCAACGACCAGAAGAGAGGGACAGACTGCTGCCAGCTAAGGACTGTGCTTAAAATCCAGATTTACTACTTCTGTAAGTTATGGATGGCTGTGTCAGGGTATGGGCATTTGTCTGTAAGTCCTGTAGAGGCCAGAAGAGGGTGTCAGATCCCCTGGAGATCAGACCCAGAGCTGGAGTTAAAGGTGGTTGTGGGTTACCCAGTGTGGGTACTGGGGACCAAACTGGGGTTCCCTAAAAACAATACACTTTCTCAACCACTAAGCCATCTCACCAGTCCCACAAAGACTGTGTGGGAGACGAGGGAGCATCCAACTGACAAAGTCAGGAGGAGACCAACCATCTTAAAAATGGATGTGAGTGCAGCCAGAGCGGCTGGCTTTGACAAGCACAGGAGCCGCACACAGGGGCACCCCACAACAGACTTTCACAGTACAGTAACCAGAGCGGCTGGCTTTGACAAGCACAGGAGCTACACAGGGGCACCCCACAACAGACTTTCACAGTACCGTAATCAGAGTGACTGTTCAGGAAAATACTAATACCAGCCTGTAAATGTCTTATTTCCTAATATAAAATTACTTTTTACAGCCTAAAATAATCCTGAACTCTTTGTATAGTGCGGATACTGGCCTCAAACAGAGATCCTCCTGCCTCAGGCACTTGCCTGCTGGGATGACTGGCATGTTTCACCTGGCTTTCATCGTGTTCCAAGTCGCAACTGTGGTATTTCAAGTCCTTAAGAACCCAACGTGACTTTCGTGACCCTGTGAGGGTCTGCATAGAGACACAACTGTGAGAAGCCCGTGTGTGTCAGGCCCAGAGACTTCTGCTCCTCCTGGTGACCTGTGGTCACCATGGTACCCTCACCCCCATAACCCTAATCCACTTCAACCCTATTACAGTGTGGCCTACCTCCCCCCACCCCCCGCCAAGTCATCAACAGTGAAACTGGGCAATAATCTGATGTCACTAACCTTGAATGATTTTCTCCTTATTAAGTCTTGTTTCGCCACTAAAAGAAATGAAAAAAAAAAAACCTGTTACCATATTATTTTTTGAAAAGAAGAAAAAAAAAGGAACAGCAATGAGATTCATAACAAATCTTTTTTTAAGTCATTTTTTAAAAAAGATTTATTTATTTTATGTATGTGAGTACACTGTCACTGTCTTCACACACACCAGAAGAGGGCATGAGATCCCATTATAGATGGTTGCGAGCCACCATGTGGTTGCTGGGAATTGAACTCAGGACCTCTGGAAGAGCAGTCAGTGCTCTTAACCACTGAGCCATCTCTCCAGCCCCCACAACAAATCTTAAACTTCTAAAATCTAAATATTTTCTTTTCAATTATCTACCCCAACTCTTGAATTCCAAATCAAGCCATCCCTAAAGCAAATGTATATGGATCAGGAAATTAATGAACGCTGGAGGAAAAAGGTACTTAAAATGCAGGTGTGTACATATTAGTTTTATTAATGATGAGGCAGCCTTGTTAAAATAAGCATATTGATTGAGCAAGACTACGTCAAGGCAGCAGGCCTGTAACCAGGGTGGCCATCTGTGAGCTACTTCCCTGAAGGAGCTCGTGACAGGCATGAAAATGGAAGGAGAAAGAAGTTTGAGGACCCTTAGCACGCACCCAGAATTGACCCAGGTCCTGGACCGGAGGCAGTCATACTGTGAGGTAGCTATTGCCACCTTGCAGACCAACTTGTGTAGAGTGAAAAATTATAGATACTGGGTATATAGAATTCTTTTTAGACATATAAAATATTCTTTAGGCTTTCTTTATAAAGACATGGAGAAACCGAGCCATGAAGCAAGTTAAGAATGTGGACAGGCTAGTTACGGGAACTGGCTAGAATGCAAGATAGCCAGGTAGAGCCAAGCTGAGAACCGCAGTGACAGGGCAAGGCCAAAGTAACAGGGCAGGACCACATTCTTGAGAAAGATTAGCTATAGAGAGTTTTCACCTGACCCTGACTCATGTAGTTTGGGTTCCTTTGGAATGTTCCGCTATTTTTATGTTATGCCACCTTAACAACCCCTAATCCTCCTCCCCATTCCTTGGTTTGTGGTTTTTCCCTTTAAAAACCCCTCTCAAACTGGCTGTCGGGGTCAATTCAGCTCCTGCGTGGGCATACGTGGGCTGCGTGGGCTGTCACACACCCTAATAAACCTCGCTATTGCTCCGGTACACGGTGTCTCGAGCAGATTACTGGGTGGTCGCAACTTTCTGAGACTTGAGTGAGGGTCTCCCCTCTGCGGAGGTTTTCATGTGCACCCAATTGAAGTGTGGTTACACTTTGAGGAATTAAAAATCAAAACAATTCCAATCTTAAGCAACCAGAAGATCAACAGGACTGACTGCAAAGATTTCCAGGAAATAACTGGGTAAACTGAGGCTGGAGGAGAGAAGTAAGAGAGAGCCACTTGGGCAAGCCTAGATGGCAGGTTAGACCTAGAATAAAAGTCACCTAGTAGGGCTAGGAGGCTGGTCAGCTGGTATAGTGATCACCACACAGGTGTAAGGGCCGAGTTGGTGATTCCCCCCCACTACGGAGAAAGCTAGACATGGCGACGTGTGCCTGTAATCGCGGCACTGTCAATCTCTGGCCTCCACATGCAGCGACTCTGAATAAAGTTCATTCCTTAAAAACACAGAACACAGATTCTAAGAGACATCAAGAGGGACTGGAGAGATGGCTAGTGAGTATAGGAACTGTTGCTCTTGTGGAAGACTAGGGCTCCATTGCCAGCACCCACATGGTGGCTCTCAACTCAGGGCCAGAGGATCAAAGACCCTCTCTTCTGACCTCAACAGACATCAGGCACACGTGTGACACATGCACAGATATGCAGGCAAAACATTCATACACATTTAAAACAAACCATAAAGCATGTGTGATAAGAGAATAAACCTTCACCATAACGGACTAGAAGGCAAGGTGTGAAATAATATTCGAGTGCTAACCTCTTAGAAATGAGGTAAATAGAAGATGTCTGGATTTACATAAGGAAACATTGGAAAGATATATTTAATAGGTTCAGGTATGATGACACATACATTTAATCCCAGCACTCATGAGCCAGGTTTGTCATGGCCTTAGGGGGACAGAATGACAGGTTCCTGCCCCTGGGACAGGGACAGCAGGCGTGGGCCTTCGCAGAGTGTCAGGGCTGCAGTGGGCATGGCTTGTTTGTATAATAATGTACATATTTTTACATTCCTCCTTCAAAGAATGTCCTTTGTGCTAACATTAATGACTCCATGATAATCAGAGCAGCTTGGGTCTGGGAGGTGGGTGTGGCTACCAAAATGGTAGAAGCTGAGACCTTCAGGACAGCCCTTAAGGCTGTGGAAAAGAACTCTAGAAACATGGGTTCAAAATTATGTAACTTCTCAAAAAGTAAGGATGTAACATGAATCACAGGAGGGGCTTCACGAAACTAAAGGAAAGAAGCAGCTGCACTATGAGCCAACTTGTCAGAACGACACTTTTTTTTTCAAGTTTGACAAAATTTACTGTAATTTTTGTAGAAAGGCACTTTTTGTTTATGCTTACAAGGCAGGCAGATTCCTGAGTTCAGGGTTGGCCTAGACAGAGCAAGGTGTGTGGTAGTAATGACGATTTCAAGAGCCGGTCCCACCAAGCTAGTTTATGGCCTGTGCTTATCAGAAGCAGGCAATCTCTGAATTCGTTTGCAATGTTTAAAGAATCAGGGATGTTGATCCACAGGACAATCAAAAGGGAACCTGGGGTAAACGACTGGATTGATACGCAAAAAAAAAAAAAAAAAAAGACTAGGCTTGTAATCTGCAAGAAATGAGCTATACAGAATTTTTTTAGAACAGCAAGAGAGAACTGTATTGAGCAGAACGGAGAGCTGTCTGGAGAAAGTAGAACACAGGCCACTGGCGTGGACCCACAATTTGACTTTGAGTTGTTTGTTTTTGCCACTCCCACACACCCCTTCTCTCAGAACCCCTCTCCAAGCAGAGGCTGGTACTTGATATTAAAGAGGCAGAAGTAGAACTTTGTGAGTTCAAGGCCAGCCTGAACTATATAGTGAGTATCTGTCTTAAAAACAAAATATAGGTTTTTTTCTTGTTTAAGTGAAAAGAAGAGTAAGGGGTGTAGCCAGTGGTAGAGCACTTGCTTACCACGAAAGGCCTCGGGTTCAATACCCAGTACTGCAAAATAAACTAAAATACAAATAAGTCAATAATCCCGGCAGTGGTGGAGCATGCCCTTAATCCAGCAGAGGCAGGCGGATTTCTGAGTTCGAGGCCATCCTGGTCTACAGAGTGAATTCCAGGACAGCCAGGGCTGCACAGAGAAACCCTGTCTCGAAAAACCAAAAAAAAAAAAAACCAACAAAAGCCCCAAAGAAGAGCATTAACCTCTGGCATACAGGAAGGTCAGCAGCAGAAGGCTGGGCTGGGTCCTAATCAAGGGCAAGAAATTGTGTCCTGGGTTCGATTCCTATCTGAGCTTTAAAATCATTCTGAGGAAAAAAAAAAAAAAATCCTGCCTCCAGATGACTCATGATTTAATTCCAACACTTGGGAGGGTGAGAAAGGAAAACTGCTTGAGTTCAAGGCCAGCCTGGGCTACATATCAAGTTCCATGTTATCTCAGGTTACTAAGCAAGACTTGCTCAAAGCACCAAAAGCTGTTTTTGGTGACAGCCTGTAAGTCTAGCAACTGGGAGATGGAGGCAGGAGAGCCAGGAGTTCAAGGTTACCCAAGATGCACAATATCTCTGAAACCAGCCTAGGCTACAGAAGACCTATCTCTAAAATCTAAAAAAAGAAAATAGAACTGCTTTTAAGTAGAAGTATCATCTTCCCAATTACTCCCAGCAAGAGGCAAAGAAGCACCCTTACTGTGCACATCTAAAATCAAGGATGGGGGGCAATGGAGACGGCTTGGTAGGTAAACTGCCTCCCCGTACAAGCATGAGTACTTGGGTTTCATACCTGAAGTAAAAACATAGGTGGGCCCATAATCCCAGCCCTAGGGAGCCGGAGCCAGTCAGTCTAATACAATTAGAAACCTCCAGAACCAATGAAAGAACCAGGCTCAAAGAATTAGGTGGAGGGGCTAGAGACTCAGGTAACTCACAACCATGTTTAACTCCAGTTTCTAGGGGGATCTGCTGCCCTCTTCTGGCCTCTGGGGGGAACTGCATGCATATGATGTAGACATTTGTACCCACAAGACATTGATGCATATAAAACAAATATAAGTAAAATCTTTTTTAAAAAAATGATGTTGATTATAGACACACACAAATGAGAATGTTACTAATTTTGTCACTCCAACATTTTGCAGGCAACACCAAGAATATGAAATCTCTCCATATGGGTAGTGGCCATTCTTTTGAACACTCACTGAAAAGAATCCAAGTGACACGATAGTTCTGCAAGGGCGCCACCCCATACCTAGTGATTCGTTTCAGTAAGAAGTTTAAAAAAATGGATTCGATATAGTGAACAATTTCCTTTAGCTGTAGGTTGATCCTGCTGGGGCTGGAGAGGGCTGTTCAGCGGCTAAGAGTGCTTGCTCTGTAAGACCTGAGCTGAGATCCTGGCCGGGGGATGTGCCTGAACCCAAGTGCTGGTGACTGGGGGAGAGGCAGGAGGATCACTGGGACATGCTGGCTGCCAAATTAGCTCCAGGCTCAGTGAGCTACTGAAGTCTCTCATCTCCCCACCCACATGTGTGTATACCCCCCTCCCAACACACACACACAGAGAGACACACAACTGTTACCTTTTAGTGTCTAGCAGGCAGTTTTGAGCTCAAGCCATGTTATAAATATTCAAAGATTACATAACCCAAAATAGAACTGTTTCTCTCCAACCTGTGTAAATATTTAGCATTACAGCTTTTAGCAGCTTTAAAAAGGTTTCTATAAATCCTTGAAGCAGGTGCAGTATAAACTTAGGGGATGGGCAAGGCTAAGCAAGAAGCAAGCCCTTCACTAGGGAGCCACTCCCCCCACCCCCAACCAGAGAAGGCAGAGGCTGCCGAAAGGTCAGGGCGGTGTAATTGGAAGGAGTCGAGAATGTATCGCTCATTTACAAATTCTGCAGGGTGATCCATTTCCAAAACAGAACGCCAGCCTCCACAGAAGTCTAGACACTTATGCCAAGAGCTGAAGTCTCATGACCGGCCATTTATAGGCCCTGTGGGCAGGGTGGGGGGAGGGGTGCTGCATGGGACACCATGGGGACACACAAGACACAAGGCAGGCCCTACTCAGGCTGTAGGCTACCCTTTGCTATTATTACCTACAAGTGAGTTCCTTGGCTCAGGTTTACATGCTTAATCCCCTGTTAGATCCTTATAAGGTTTCTGATTCAGTTGACGGCTTCGAGCTGGCCACAGCACAGAAGCTGATCTTTGTGGGAAATTAGTGCACATCTGGGATTTCCACAGCAGTTATTCAGTGTGTAAATTACTGCCTCACCTGATGTCACCTGGTCCTTAACCTCCTTTTACCAATACAGATTTCAAAGGCTAGTCTCAGAGGAAACATAGTTAAAAAATAAAATAAATTAAATAAAGTTTGATATATATATATATATTTTTTTTTTTAAGCTATTCAAGAGAATTCATGCCTGCTGGGCAGTGGTGACGCACACCTTTAATCCCAGCACTTGGGAGGCAGAGACAGGCGGATTTCTGAACTCAAGGCCAGCCTGGTCTACAGAGTGAGTTCCAGGACAGCCAGGGCTACACAGAGAAACCCTGTCTCGAGAAAAAAAAAAAAAAAAAAAGAGAGAGAGAGAGAGAATCCACGTCTCTGAGGCTGCTGGGTAGGATCACTCACCCAGCCTCCCTGTGTTGGGTTACAAGGCTGCAACTTACTAATGAGAGACCTGAAGTTTGGAAGCCAGGGTGTTCTAGTTCAAAGATGACCACCTCCATTTCAAGATATGGGGGGGGGGGGGAAATGGAGAGATGACTCAGCAACTAGAGCACTGACTGCTCTTCCAGAGGACCCAGGTTTGATTCCCAGCACCCATCCACGTGGCAGGCTAACAACTGTCCAGAGCTCCAATTTTAGATCTGACCCCCTCCTCTGGTCTCTGCGAGCATCAGGAACATACATGCTATACAGACCTACATGCAGACACCTACACACATGAAATTAATTAATAGAAAATTTAAAACATGACAAATTAAGAGAAACATAAAATTTCCATGAAGGAGATTTGGTTAGACACAAGGAAATTAGAAATTGTTTTACATTTGTCTTGCATTATAGTCCATCTCAATGTAACTACACAACTTTTCCAGGAGTCATTATATTTACCTATGGTGACTATGACTACCAGTCAAATTTGAAAGTACGTTTGTTCTTGAACCAACCAGGCTTATATCTGTCACAAGTCCAACAGAAAAAGGAAACCTGGGATAACCATGCCAGGACAGTAGCTAGCCACAGCCCTGTCTATTTCAACATACTTGTCTTTCTGTGTCTAAAAGAGAATAAAACTTTGAGACAGGATTTCACTAGGTACCTCTGGCTGCTAATGTAGACCAGGCTGGCCTTGAATTCCTCTGCCTACTGACTGCTGGGGTTTTAGGTATGCTGCCACAACTGTTGAAGAAAACTACTCCTACTATCCCCTAAAATTATAGCAGGAGGTGATATTTTCAAGTGACTTTCGAACACTGGGCTTTAAGGTAATCAAGAGGCCGAGAATAGTGGGTTAATTTGCTCTGGTTCAAATACTTGCCACATGACTTTAAGCTACCTGAAGTCTCCACTCCCCTTACTCACCAGTGAATCACAAAAACTCTCTATTCACACACATACCGCCCATTAAGAATCTAAGCAGGAATGGTTTCCCAGACCCAGATTTCCTATAGCTTCAAAGGGGCTTTCCCAGCTGGGTCCAGAAAGGGACTCACGTTCCTTCAGTGCTCCCAATAAAGCTGTATCATCTCCCAGAACATTCTAGAAAACACAGGGAATGACACTTAAGACACGGGGAACCAGACTTCTAATTTAGCCACTAAAATCCCTGAATCTTAAAGGTCCACTTCCCGAGATGCTAGAGATCTTATCTTCCTGTAAAGAAGGCACTGGACAGAAAAGGCATTGGTTGAAGAAAGCCTGACAAGGTTCAAATGATATCAGTGATCCTGTGAACCCTATGAAGACAAAGTCCTGCTCTGAGAAGCTGTTCTGGTTAAGTCTTGACTACACAGGTGAGACTCAGCTGCGTTTTATCTGAGCTTTGCTTAGAGAAGAATAAGTTATTCAATTTTCGGGTATATTTCTTCCTCTCTGATGCCATGGGCTCCATCTTCTCCATTTGGTTCTCTAATCCAGCGAGATTAGAACTGCAGCTACCAATCTGCTTATCAGGACACAGGTCAGAAAGATTAAGTCTGTCCTCAGATGCTTAGGCTACGAGGCGCACCTAGCTGGAATCCTAACCAACGCCTTGAAGCACTCATCCTGAATTTGCCTACCATCATCACGAGGCAAATATGTACGGAGAAGGAAACCGATGGCTGACCTAAAGCCAGATTCTACTCCATGAACTGTCATGAAAAACAACAACAACAACAACAACGTTTGTTCAGGGTGATGCGGTCGACATGGAGGAGAGCTAGGACCCTCTATTTCTTTTCTCAGAACTGTAACCTCTGAAGAGAGGTAAATTTCAAAAGTATCCCCGATACAAGGACAAACGGAGGAGGGGGGTGAGAAAACAAGACCACCAGCAAAGGACCGATGAGGTGTGCCCCAGCAATTCTGGGGAACAGAAAGGTCACACTGAGAAGTAGAGAGGTCAGGTCATGTCTTCACTCAATGGCTGGGAACCTTGATCATGTGCTTCTCCACACTTCTTCCCTCGGGAAAACGCTATGCTGTTTACAGTTAAGACCTGACTTCCTCACTCAAGGCGTCGCGGATAAAAGATTGAACACGAAAGTACGCAAAGGAAAGTACATGGAAAGCCCACCTTCCCCGGACTGGAACACGTAGAGACCAGAAGAGAACCAGGCCAGGAAGCTCCCAGCAACTGCGATACTCACTGGCGGATGACGGTCAAGGCGAAGCGTGGCATCTTGGCCCAAGGCGCGTGAGCCACGATCCGGCTCTGCAGCACCTCCTTGCTCCTGACTGCGGGGCCACTTTGCCGGCACTACTTCCGTCTGCCCTGCGGACCGGCTCCGTAGCTATTGGTCGAAGCGGCTGAACGTCATCAGGAAGCTGCCAATAGGAGCGGAGGCTGAAACCTGGAACGGCCCCGCTCAGGCCAGTGGCGCTTGCGCCCCTGCGCGCCGGCCTGTGATTGGCGCCTGGCAGGTGCGCGCGGCCCCGCCCTGGGTTAACGCCCTGGGAGTCTTGGCAGAGCTAGACCGCCGCTTGCACCAGGGACAGATAAGGACTGCTTTGATTCTTTTATACTGAACTGATTTGAGGAATGCGTGCAAAGTGTAGAGCCTATAGTGGGCCAAGGCGATGGGTTTCTCTCTCATGATTACACAGCCAGGCTGCATCCTGTGGGGGTTAGCTGTTATCCTTTACCTGGGAAGTAAGGTCAAACTAGGTATGTAGATCTATACCAACCTAGTTTCTCTCCCAACTTCTTAACCAAAGACTTTTGTCAGGCCCCTTTTTTGCCTTCTGCTTTGTTGAGCCTGATCCTCCCAGACATTATTACCAAGTATTTTCGCTAATGCTGCTACCATTCATTCATAATTAAGTCACTCCAGAAGTCCCCACTGATATCTGTTATATTAAGAGTTGAGTTCAGCCGGGCAGTGGTGGCGCATGCCTTTAATCCCAACTCTTGGGAGGCAGAGGCAGGCAGATTTCTGAGTTCGAGGCCAGCCTGCTCTACAGAGTAAGTTCCAGGACAGCCAGGGCTACATAGAGAAATCCTGTCTCGAAAACAAACAAGCAAACAAACAAACCAAAAAAAAGGAACATAGAGATAAAAGGGCTATAGGGGTTGGAGGTCATAGCCTGTGCCCAGCAAGCCAGGCCTGGCCACCTAGCCTTTCTAAGACAATTGAGAGCCAAGTAAATGGTAAGTAAAAGGAGGCTTATTCAGTGTAATCACCATTCCTCGCCTCAGTTCATCCATCGGATCCTAAAATTTCTCTGGATTTTTAAGTGGAAGCTAAGAAACAGACATGACTAAGTAGCCACTATGGTATGGCCGCCCACAGAGGGATGTCTCAGATCCACCTATCTCTAGTGATTTTCCTCCCAGAGAGAGTTCCCTCCTCTGACTGCCTTCGGGACTTTTTCTTCCTCCAGCAAGAGATTCCTGTAGAGCCATTGTTTCAACAGACTCACAGCCAAAGAGAAGGCACAAGAGTCTCTTTAGGATATATTTATTCTTGCCAACTTTGGTGGCACATACCCTTAACCCAGCACTCAGGAGTCAGAGGCAAAAAAAATCTTCTGAGTTTTAGGTCAGCCTGGTCTACACAGGGAGTTCCAGGCATCAGGGGCTACATTGTTAGCCCCTGTCTCATGGTGGTGGTGGTGATGACGATGATAAAACAATGTGCTGGTTATTGTTATCTCAAAGAAGTTGTCTTAGGGTTTTATTGCTGTGAAGAGACACTGTGACTGATATTCCCAGTTGGCAACTTGACTACATCTGGAATGAACTACAATCCAGAAATGGGGACTCAGCTGTGATCCAGATGTTGAGGCTGGAAGACACAGGCTTTTGATCTGGATCTTGAAGCATAGTGGCCATGAAAAGCTTAGGCCCAGGCAAGATGGTACATCCTTTAATCCTAGGATAGAGAGGCAAGCAGATCTCTGAGTTCAAGGCCAACCTGGGACAGAGCAAGTTCCAAGTAAAGAACAGCTTAGGCCCAGGCATAGTGGTACATACCTTTAATCTAGACCATACCTTCTGCTGGAGGCCTACATAAGGACAAAGGAAGAAGGAAGACTCACTCTTCTTTGCCTGCTTGTGCCTACTTGCTAGCATAACTGTTGGAACCTACTTTTTCAGGATTCCAGCTTATCCAGAAGACCAGCTGGAACACCTAGCCTCGTGGGACTGAGCAACTACCAGATTCTAAACTTCTGATTCACAGGTGTTCATTGTTGGGTTAGATGGACCACAGACTGTAAGTCATTTCAATAATTTCCTTTAATATATAGAGATATTACATAAGTTCTGTGACTCTTAAGAACCCCAGCCAATACAGACACCATGACCAAACCAACTTGTATAAAGGACATTTAATTGGGGCTGGTTTACAGTTTCAGAGATTACGTCCATTATCGTCAAGGCAGGAGGCATGGCAGCATCCAGCCAGGCATGGTGGTGGAGGGGTCAAGAGTTCTACATCTTGATCCAAAGGCAGCCAGAAGGGGACTGACTCTTCCACACTGGGTGGAGTTTGAGCACTAGAAACCCTCAAAGCCACCTACACAGTGACACACTTACTCCAACAAGGCCATATCTACTCCAGCAAAGCTACCCCTCCTAATAGTGCCACTTCCCATGGACCAAGCATATTCAAACCACCACAGAAGGGAACCTCAATTGAAAAATTTCTCCCATAATGTCTAGCTGTAGGACATTTTTTTAAAAAAATTAGTGATTGATTGGGAAGGGCCCAGCCCATATAGGACTGGTACTATTCTCGGACTAAGAAAGCCACAATGAGCAAGCCCATAAGCAGTTCTCCTCCATTCCCTCTGCCTCAGCTCCTGCCTTCCAGTTCCTGCCCTGTTTGAGTTCCTGTCCAGATTTCCTTCAATGATACACACTAAGATGTGGAAGTGTGTGGGGGCTGGAGAGATGGCTCAGCGGTTAAGAGCACTGACTGCTCTTCCAGAGGTCCTGAGTTCAAATCCCAGCAACCACATGGTGGCTCACAACCATCCGTAATGAGATTGGATGCCCTCTTCTGGTGTGTCTGAAGACAGCTACAGTGTACTCATAAATAAAAATAAATAAATAAATAAAAAAATCTTTAAAAAAAAAAAAAAAAAAAGATGTGGAAGTGTGAGCAAAATAAACTCTTTTCCTGCCATCTTGATTTTGGTCTTGGTGCTTATGAAGATGAAGACAATGATGAATATATTATTATTATTATTATTATTATTATTATTATTGGTCTACGGAGTGAGTTCCAGGACAGCCAGGGCTACACAGAGAAACCCTGTCTCGAAAAACCAAAAAAAAAAAAATTAATGTATATATTCTTGCCAGGTGGTCTTGGTGCTTACATCGATGACAATGATGGTGATGATGATGACAAATAATAATAATAATAATGTATATATTCTTGCCAGGTAGGTTGTTTAACTATAGGCCCAAGCATTACATGGGTCATAATTTTGGATGTGTTGTCTTTTTGCATTCTTAACTAGATCCTTGCATTTGACAGTCCATGTGTTGTAGTGATTCCCCAATTATATTTTAGATAAGAGATAGAATGTCTGAGACAGGGCTGGAGAGATGGCTCAGTGGTTAAGAGCACTGACTGCACTTCCAGAGGTCCTGAGTTCAAATCCCAGCAACCACATGGTGGCTCACAACCATCTGTAATGGGATCTGATGCCCTCTTCTGGTGTGTCTGAAGACAGCTACAGTGTATTCATATATAATAAATAAATAAATCTTAAAAAAAAAAAAAAAAAAGAATGTCTGAGACAGATTCAAAACCGTGTACCATGTATCGTGGCATTTGACCTTGTAGCAATGGTGGGGGCGGGGGAGATGGCACAGTTAGGCTTCCTTATCTGCAGTACAGAGATGAGAAATGTGGCCTCAAAAGAAACTAAGGCAGTTTGTCTAGGCTCACAAAGCTAGTCGGCACAGGGCTAGTTCAGAGACCCTCAAACTTCATTCCCAGTGGATTGCCCTGTTAGGAATTTTAATCCAGCAAACATGGCTGCTTCAGCAAGGGATCCATCCAAAGACCTAGGTCTGTGTGATCTTGCTGGAATGACTCACCTTTAATCCCTCTGGTTGAAACACTGACATGCCCTTATTATACACTTTTAATCCCAAACAAGTGACATCTAATAGGTGATTCAGAGAAAGAATTGATGAATCAGAGAAAGATTTGACAGAATGAGTCAGAAACAGGATAATCCCAACTCTTATGAGAATAGCACAGGAAAGAGAGGCTACTTAAGACAGCAGAGTGGGACAGGGGAGACACAGAAACAGACAGACAGACAGAAAGACCCCCCCCACACACACACACACATAGACAGAGAGAGAGAGAAACAGAGAGACAAAGAGAGAGAGAGAGAGACAGAGAGAGAGAAACAGAGAGAAAGAGACAAAGAGAAAGACTGAGAGAGAGAGAAACAGAGAGATAAAGAGAGAGAGAGACAGAGAGAAACAGAGAGACAGAGAGATAAAGAGAGAGAGAGAGAGACAGAGAGAGAAAGGGGGGGTTATATATTAGAACAGATTGCCAGAGAATTTGTTTGAGGCCAAGCAGAGTAATTCAGAGTCCCAGGGAAGCCAATTTGAATCAGTCAGCTTGGAGAGGAATTTAGGCCAGAACAGCTGAGTTGAATCAGCCAGTAGGAGTTCAGAAAGAAAAAGGGAGAGTTTATTCAGCAGTAAGCCTCTGAGATGACAATTATATCTGAGGAATAGAAGTTACATTTACATTACCCAGGGACATTTTAAATGCCAGGCAAGTTAGTAAAAGTTAGTATTCTGTCTAAACTCCACCTCCACAGTTATCTGGCAACACCCAGGTATGCTCCTCCCCACAGTTACCTGGCAACAGCCAGGTAGGCTTGCCCACTATAAAAGTGGCTGCTTGCCTCCTCCTCTCTCTCTTACTCTCTTATTCTCTTGCCTCTATCTTCTCCTCGCCCTTCCTTCCTTCCCTTCCCCTTCTCTCCATGTGGTCATGGCCGGCCTCCACTTCTCTCTCTCCTCTTTCTCCACCATCTTCTCCCGTTTCTCTCCCTACCTTTGCCCTCTGCCCTGAATAAACCCCCTCCCCTTTAGAACCGTTTGGTCTGGTGTTGTCTGTTCCAAGCTGCGCGTCGAAGTCTAACAAGGCAGATCTTCAGAAAAACTAAACCCGACTAAACCTGTGAGGAAGCATTCCAGACACCCATATGTTTCTAATGCCTAGTCATTGTTGGCCCTGAGAGTTAGCTGTTTGCAACCTTCTTTTTTCACCAAGTTCCCCTCTTACTTCCGTGGCCCTTCACTGTATTTGTTTATTTTTAGGTTGTTTTTTGATTGGTTGGATTGTTTTTGGTTTTACTTTTTTTTTTTTTTTGGTTTTTCAAGACAGGGTTTCTCTGTGTAGTCCTGGCTGTCCTGGGACTCACTCTGTAGACAAGGCTGGCCTTGAACTCACAGAGATCTGCATGCTTCTGCCTCCTGGGGTGCTGAGATTAAAAGTATATGCCACCATACCTGCCCCTCCACTGTATTTATTGAAACAGGGTTTCTCAGTGAACTTAGAGCTCCCTGGTTCATCTAGACTGGGGCCAGCAAGCCCCAGGGATCCTCCTGTTTCCATCCCTAACCCCAGTCCTGGGATTAGAAACATGCACCATACCTAGGCAGGGGCAGGGAGATCAGAAGTTCAAGGTCAAGCCGGGTAGTGTTGGTACACGCCTTTAATCCCAGCTCTTGGGAGGCAGAGGCAGGCGGGTTTCTGAGTTTGAGGCCAGCCTGGTCTACAGAGTGAGTTCCAGGACAGCCAGGGCTATACAGAGAAACCTTGTCTCAAAGGAAAAAAAAAGAAGTTCAAGGTCGTCCTTGTCTTACCTTTCACATAGGTATTAGGGATCACACTCAGATATTCATGTTTTTGTGGCAGACACTTCACAGCTTTTTTAAATCATTTAAAGAATCTAAATTAAAATGTATTGACAATTCACCAGTATCTATAGAATCTAAGGTAGTTGATGGATAGAAATACAAATGTCAGACTCTTTATCATAATCTATCATCACGTAGTAAATCCAAACAGCGTAAATATATGCAGTTTTTATATACCAATTATAAAACAATCTGCTAAACTAAAGAAGGACTCATCAATACAAACAGGACCCTAAGTCTAACGCCAAAGAGGACAGAGTGAACCATGACTGTAACCCTAGTTCTCCAGAGTCTGGGGCAGGAAGTCTCAAGTTGAAGACCACATAGCTAGTTCAGAGTTCCAGGCCTGGGGTACCTAAGAAAACACTCTCCAAAACAAGTGACAATAAGAACAATTGCCATTCAAATATAGACTAGGGGCTTTCAGGGTCCAAAGAACTGCAACTCTGCGACAGAGCGAACTATCTGCCACGGTACGGTGCGGCATAGGCAAATCTTTTCATGTTTCCGGAGGCGGAGGCTGCAGTGGTTTATTCCAGCATTAAAGAGGGAGATGTTTGGATTTACCGGCAGGAACCTTCACGCTCCGCTGCTGTCATAACTGATTACATGCTGGACCCCGAGGGAAGAATAGGATCCTGAAAGCAACAGAAAATCAAGGCTACACGGTAAACCATCTGTTTTACGCAGCCACTGAGAAATAATAACACAGCCAATGATCCAAGCAAGAGGGGCCTGCCAGGCCCACTGTGCCCAGCTCTCCATCAGCTTGGTAGCTGGGGGGTGGAGGAAGATTGGTTTTGGCAGTCAGTCTGCCAACACCTGACATCTGTTAGCAAGATCTCCCGATGATGCTCATAACTGCCAACCTTTTCACTGACCGACAGTTGAAGGCCGCCTTCTCAGCCTGACCTGCTTCTGGGGACCTCACTATTATTTGAAGACATGTACCCAGTAATCCCTTTTCATGCCTTGCCGTTTAGCCTGTCACTTTGTCGGGAGAAAGAACCCTTTCCCAGGCCAGGTTCATGGTTGTTTGGAAGCAATAGCAGTGGCGGCGTGGGGTATTATAAAAGTCCCAAGTGCTGACCGGGATGGCTTATGTTATCAATAGTCTCTGCCAAGAGCCTCAGAAATGTCTTCTTCACTCCTGGACTAGCCTAACTTTGGGGAGCGGGGAGAAGAAACCATGTGTGCTTATGACACTATTAAGGGAAACATGTTTCATGTGTTTGTTCAAGGTTGGCTGAGTCATAGGGTTGTTTTATTTTCTTTTTTCCTTTTCATTTCTTTTTTCTTTTTGTATCACTGTGTAAATCTGGCTGGGTTGGACCTCTTATGTAGACTAGGCTAACCCTGAACTCACAAAGATCTGCCTACCTCTGCCTACCTACTGGGATGGAATACATGTGATACCATATCTGGCTTCTTAGAGAAGTTTTCTGTGTCCCAGACTTTACAAAGACTGCCTCCTTAATCTTCCTGATGACCCATCAAGCTCTCCTACATTAAAAGGCACAAGAGACTCAAAGCTCAAGCCAACAGGGTCTGTTAGAGCTCTTATAGCTTAAGCATCCCCCCTCTCTTCACAACACCCCAATTCTCCATCTCAGAATTACTACATAATATATACATGTGTGACAGCGTTAATAATTTTCCAGGTAGATATCAAGCTGAGCTTTGGGGCTATTGACTGGGAAGGCAGCACAGCCCTGGCAGAATGCTTAAGAAAAGACGTTTAGTCTGGAAATGTAGTTCACATGGTATACTGCTTGCCTAGGACGCATAATGATCTGAGTTCAATTCCCAACACTGCATACACCAGGTGTTGTGGACCACACCTATAATCCCTGCGGAGGAGGCAGAGGCAGGACAGATCAGAAGTTCAAGGTCATCCTTGGCTACAAAGTGAATTTGAGGATGACTTGAGCTCCTGTCCTAAAAAAAAACAAAGAACAAAGCTGCAGGGCAGTGGTGGCACACGCCTTTAATCCCAGCACTTGCGAGGCAGAGGCGGGCAGATTTCTGAGTTCGAGGACAGCCTGGTCTGCTGAGTGAGTTCCAGGACCCCCAGGGCTACACAGAAACTCTGTCTTGAAAAACAAGCAAAAGAATAAAGCAATCTAACAAAAAGCCTATTAAAAAAAAAAAAAGACTTTTAGTTCCTAAAACCCTGGTCTTCTAGCACTAATACCTAGAAAGATTTGGAAGGAAGAAAATAAAGTAAGATCATAGGTAATGGTATAGAAAAATAAATATTCCATGGTCCCTTTATTTGAAATTTACAGTGACTTGGAAAATGAAAGTGTTTTTAAATGTCTGATCTTTGAGACTTTCTTAGACGGTGAAGATTACCTCAAGTTTTGGGGTTCAGGGTGTTTTTGATTTCAGAGAGTTTTCTGGTTTGTGTTGTGTGTGTGGAACTTATGGCTGTGCTACCCTAAAATTCAAAGTCTGAAATCTGAAACCGTTAATAGGTATGAGGGGCAGAAGTCAGACATTAATCTTGGGTGTGCTTCGTCAAGAGTCTTCTACTTGGGTTTTCAAGATTGAATCTCACTGGCCTGTAGTTGTTCCAGTTAGGTTATATTAGGAAGCCAGGGATCTACCACCTCATGTCAGGACCGAGATTACAAGTGAACCTGGGGCTTGAACTTGGATCCTCAGAGACTTACATGGTAAGCACTTGATCAGATGAGCCATCCTCCTAGCCCCTAATACCAGAGACTTTTTAAAAAGGATTATATTTAAAAGAAAGGATCTGAGGAGTTTTGATGTTTCGCTATGTTGCTGGTCATGTGCAGATGGCCATGCTGGCCTGACCATGAGCAGAAACACCTGTAGACCCAGAGCGCATGTCTCCTTGTATTCACACCAGCATTTTCTGGGTGTTTGTAGCATGTTCAGCATCGCCAGACCTCAGCTTGTTGTGCCCACGAGAGACTCTGATGCTCTAAGTGATCCCCTGTGCTTTTCCTCCACTAGATTTCCCTACATTTGGGGGGACCTCCTCCACGTCTTATTATAAGGAAGGTGACCGTAAAGGGTCCAGGAAAAGACTGTGTCCTTTCTGTCTCCTGTTGGAGGCAAGAAGGGATTTCGCCAGAATTCCAGGTCTAGAGACTCGAGGAGTTCCTAAGTCTGGGGAGGGTCCCTGGGCTGAGAGAGGCAGGAAGAGAATGGCAGAGAAAGATGAGAAAAGCATGTATGTTGGTAGATCCCTGGGGAACAGGGACCAAGTTGGGAGTGTGACTTGCTGTGCATGGGCTGGTCTGTGTGTGTGTGTAAGTGTGCAAGCATCCATGTGGAAGGGGCCACAGGTCAACCTCAGGTGTCATTCCTCAGGAGCCTTCTGCCTTTTAAAAAATCATTATTTTATTTTATGTGTGGGGTATTTTGCTGTATGTGTGTCTGTACAGCAAGTTCATCCCTGGATCCTGCAGAGGACAGAAGAGAGCATGAGATCCCTTGGAACGAGTTACAGCTGGTTTCGAGCTGTCACAAGGGTGCTGGGAACTGATCCCAGGTCGGCAGTGCTCTTAACCACTGAGCCAACTCTCCAGCCTCTTGTTTGTTTTTGAGATAGGGTATGTCTCTGGCTTGGAGCTTTTCAATTAGGCTAGGTTGGCTGGCCTGGGAGCTCTAAAGACCCACCTGCCTCTGTCTCCTCAGTGTGTGGATTACAGATGTGTACCACTGTGCACAGAAAATTTTTTAAAATGTGAGAATCTATGGATCAAACTCAAGTCCTTATTGTTTGGTGCAAACACTTTATTGACTTAGATATTTCCTTAGCTCAGAGATGTGAGGTGTTTTGGGGGGCCTTTTTTTTTTTTTGGCAGAATCTCCCTGTGTAGTCCTGGGTGGCATGTAACTCACAGAGATCTGCCATTGTCTCTAAGTGCTGAGATTAAAGGTGTTTGCTACTATGCTTGTTTTTCATGTGTTTCAATGATTATATGCTACGTGTGTAGCTGCCAGCAAAAGCCAGAAGAGGGCACTGTGTCCCCTGGAGCTGGAGTTTGAGGTGGTTGAGAGCTGCCAGATGGGATACAGATGCTGGGAATTGAACTTGGGTCCTCTGAAAGAACAGAACCACTGAACTGTCCCTGTTTACTTCTTTCCTCCAAGCAGAGGCTGTTATAGTTGGATCTAAAACGCTGCCCCATGGGATCATGGGTATTGAAGCCCCAAGCTGCTGACACTGCTCTGGGAGGCTATGGATCCTCTGGGAAACATGCCTTAGCTATCAGAAGGAAGTTGTTGGGGACGGGCCATGAAGCAGTTCTCTGACCCACCAAGACATAAACAAGCTCTACAGGCTCCTCCTGGTCCTGACAGCGTCTGTAGCACGAGCTTCCATAAATCCCTCTTCCGTGAGACATATTGAGTATTTATTGGTGCAACAAGGAGAGTAACTAATAAAGACCTTGTTTTATCTACCTGAGTGAGAAGGTGACTCTTAATTTGCTTAGCTCCAAAATGGAGTCACACTTAACCAGAAGAGTCTGAGAATTGTGAACAGAATAACTTCTCCTTCTTTCTTTGTTTCTGAGACAGGTTTTCTCTGTGTGGCCCTGGCTGGCCTGGAACTCACAGAGATCCTCCTGCCTCTGCCTTTGCAGTCCTGAGATTAAAGGTGGCACCACGCCCAATCTTCACCTTGAAGTAGTGGGGCTGGAACCCAGAGATTGTGTACACCAGGCAGATACTCTACCACTGAGCTACCCTACCCCTTCAGCTTGTAAATGTTTCTTTACATCCCAAAGACACTCAGCTGGTGGTTATCTCAAGTCCTTTATCTTGACATCGTATGTTGGAAGCATGGGTGCCTGTCTATAAAATTATCTTTTTAGAAAGACTGAGTTAGGTGACTTTTTTTCCCCCTCTGCTTTAGCCCAGGATGATAGCAAATGCAGATCAAATGCTGGGTATCAACCTGGCTCTACGCTTTTCAATGAATCAACTCACTTCATTCTGACAACACTCTTGGAGGAAAGTATGATTATTATTGAGCTTTGTTTCACAGATAAAGAAACTGAGCTGAGTTTACTGTGCGTCGCTAGGCAACTGTACCCATGGCTCCCTGGTTAGCGGAGGACTGGCGGGGATTCCAGAGCAGGCAGCATACTAGAGCTTCTGCGTTCTCTAACATTACAGTTGGGCCTGTGACTTCTTGTCTGGCTCTGCCACTAGCCACCAAGATCAAAGTGTACAGAGACCTGGTCACTGCCAAAGTAGCCATCAAAGACATATTTGTTGACTGAGGGGTTCCCAGCCAATTCTTTGCTCTGTAACTTGCCCTCTTCTGTGCAGTGAACTGTCTGTACCTGCAATCATCTCTGTGAAGTTGTTTGGGAGAGTCGTAGTTTTGACATTGAGCGATCTCTCTAGCCAAACAGCTTTTGCCCCACCCCCTTGCTATTCAGCCCTGGATGGCCTGGAACTCCCTACGTGGACCAGGCTAACCTTGAACTCACAGGGATCTACCTACTTCTGCCTCTATAAGCCACCGTGACCAGCAGATTTGCAGTTAAACAAAAAACAAAACAAAAAATAAATAAATAAATAAATAAAAAACCAAAAAGCCCTCCAAAACTAAAAATCTTACAGGTAAAAGAAAATGCCCTTTGAGAGGCTAGAGAGTTGGCTCAGAGTCTGAGCATTTGTTGCTCTTGCAGAGGATCAGAGTTAAGCTCCCAATACCCACTTCACGGCTCACAACCATCTGCAAGTGACCAAGCCAGCTCAGTCAATCAACAGATTCTCCAACGCAGAATTAAAAAGGAAAAGACAATTAGACAACACTGCAGCACGACCCCAGCCAGTTCGGAGGCTGAGGTGGGCTTACTTTTTCCCAATCTGTTTTTATACCATTTTTAATTACATGCAATAATAAGACCTTATTATTCTAGCTTGAGGAACAAACAATACAATAAACACAAATAGTAAAGGACAAGCAAGGCAATAAACAAAGTCCTGAAATTACAACAGTGTTCTCGGTTTTTCAGGGCTTATCAGGATGACCAAGATACCTGAGCTCACTTCCCTGTCCTAGCCCAAAGTCAGATTCTTGCCTGAAGCCTGCTTTGTTTTAGCCTAAGATTAGATTCCTCTATGAGCTTACTTCCTTGTCATGACCCATTGTCAAATTCCTGCCAAGCAGCCCCAAAAGCTCTCCACATGTAACTCCAGTCCCAGAGGATCTGATGCCCTCTTATCTCATCAGACACCATGCATACATGTAGTTATGCATACATACATGCAGGCAAAACACTCATACACATAGAGTAAAAAATGCTCCCCCACCCCAGCAAATAAAAATGAGAGCAGCTCATGCTTAATGCACATAGGATTGTATCTCCTGGGTCAGAGAATTTCAAAACTCTGGCCCTGCCCCTAAGTCATCTAACTAAAACTCTAGGGCAATAGACAAAAGCTTCATCCAGGGGTCTCTTGTCTTCTGGGAAGAGAGTTGCTCTTAGAAGTGGGACGTTCTAGAACTGTGCTCTGAGGTTTCGTATAGCTTCCTCAGACCTTGGAGCAATGCCGCTGCACAGCCAGAGGAAAGAACAGAGCCTAGGCTACAGAGAAATGGTGGGGGCTGGGTGGGTAGAGGAAGAGGGAGAAGGGGCTGAGAAGACTTACTGCAGCTCTCCCTTAGAGCCCTGGGGTCTCCGTGACCTAGATTCCCAATGAGTTGCTAAGATCTTGATTTTTATACAAGAGATCTCTCATTCTACTTTAGTGACTGTATGAATCCTTCTCACTCTGTACAGGCTGGATCTGGATGGTCTGCCACCTTTCAAGGTTGCTGCCTCTGTCCTAAACACTGGAGAACACAAACAAAAGGAATCAGGGTCCCAGCTGGTCTAAAGGGGTCCATGAGGGGCCCGTGTGAGGAAGTGTTGAAGGGCCCTGGGGGCTTTTGCCAGCCTTACACCCACTCACCTGGGTCAAGGCTAGGTCAAGTTCCATTCTTCACCCACAGGAACATTCTTGAGTAAAAAATTCTCAGAATGTACTGATTGATAGTCACCTCTCTGGAATGGAAAGTCCCAGGTAGAGTTCAAATGTGTGTCATGCTCGATAGCCAATAGATTTCGAGTTCAATATGCTTAGCCAATAAATTTGAAATGCCACCTTGCTGATGTAACCTGAGCCCATAAAAAGTATAAAAACTGCTTGTAATAGCCATTCAGGTTCGCCTTCTCATCCCTCACCTAGAGGGACTGATTGAGGGCTGACCCCAACGCCCTGAAAAATAAACCTCTTGCTTTTGTATCCATCCGTATCTCAGTGTCTCCCTCGGGGAGTGTCTCGACATAAGTACTACTGACCGAGGGTCGGGGTCTTACAGTGTCATGGTTCATGTGTGGGACAGGTCTCACATGGATCTCTGCAGGCTGCTCCTCCATCCTCTCAGGTCAAAGGCTAAAAGCCTGGTCTCTAGATAAACCCATCCTTAGTGGCTTTGCAGTTGGTTCCATCTATGACACCAGCATCCCCTTGTGGACATCACACGAAGGGCCTCATACTTAAGTCTCACACTGGGACTGCTCAGTCTCAGGAGCCGCAGAAACTTGTCATTCCCTGAGAAACGGGGAGCAGCGCTTTTAGTAAGCAAAGCTTTGGAAGGCTGATGAGGTAACAATAGGGAGGTAAAGGGGGACAAAAGGTAAGCCAGACTGTCAGACTCGTTTTCTCTGGCAGCCAATTCAGGTTGCTCAAGCCTGTGAACAGAACGAGAGGCATTTAACCAGTTATGATCCTTCAAAAAGGCCCTCAAAACCCAGGACATACAAGTCACCAGTCTTTTACCTGGGAATTTCCAGCCTATGCCTTCCGGCCTCTCAAGAAATCAGGTAAGTGGTTGTCCCGAGTCAGTGTCTGTGGCCGAGTTTATCCCACTTCCCAGGACCACATGTATTTATGGAGTTTAAAGTCTGTTGTGCTGTGGGTGCTTTGCAGGCTGCCTATTTGAGTACTTCCCCTTCCCTTAGGGAGACAATCACTTCTCATCTCTTTAGTTTTGGAAAAAGTCAGGGTCCACTTTTCACGGTTTCCAAAGTACAAGCACATCCTAAGAAGCGTTTTCTTCAGTTCATGAGCAACCTCTCCATTCTCCACGGCACAAGCCCTGCTCTTCTCTCAGCACCAGCTCTTGCCACATCCAATCCTAGTCGCCAAGCTGCCTCCATGCATCTGCACGAAAGCCCGTGTGCTTTGTCTCCTCACAGACAACTTCTTCAGCCACCGAGCTGCGATGCTTTCACTGTGTTTCCTGAAGCCCAGATGGAGGCCCCCCAACACATACTGGCCCTGGATACTGAACTCATGTTAGTGCCATGAACCCTCATGTCCACTGTCAACAGCATTACATACATACATACATACATACATACATACATACATACATAGTGTATATATATGTATATATGAAATCTTTATTTATGTGTACATTTGTGTCTCATGTATGTATATGTGTCATGTGTGCAATGCCTCCAGAAGCCATAAGAGGCAAAAAGAGGGCACTGGATCCCCAGGGACTAGAGTTACAGTTGTGAGCCACCTGATATGGGTACAAGTAATTGAACCAGGCCCTCTGCAAGAGCAGCAAACACCCTTAGCTGCTGAGCCATCTTTCCACTCCTCTCCACAGCATTTCTGCCACTGTCCCTCCCCAGCCCAAGGCTGAACAATATACAGCCTAACATGCAGCTTTTGGACACTCTCTTCACGGAAGGATGTTAGGAACCACTGCTAAGCCAACTGAAGGTCTTATTTGGTTGTTACCCCTGTGTAACATAGGAGATGTCTACATCCTATGTAACATAGGATGTCTGAGTCCTGGGAAAGTTGTTCAAAATACAAAAGCAAGCCTTTGGGCGGCAGCACATACCTTTAATCCCAGTATTGGAGAGGCAGAAGCAAGAAACTTTCTGTGAGTTTGAAGCCAGCTTGGTCTAGATGATGAGTTTTGGGATAGTCAGGGTTAAGTAATAAGACGCTTTAACTCAAAACACAACACACACACACAGCAAACAAAAACAAAAAAGAGAAATACAAAAGTATAGGTCTGAAGAGATTGCTCAGCAGTTAAGACCTCTGGCTTCTCTGGTCTAATCCCTAGCACCCACATGATGGCTCACAACCATCTGTAATTCCAGTTCCAGGGGACTCTTATGCACTCGAAGACCACACCTTGCATGAGAGATACGGTGAAGGAAAGGCATTATATGGTAACCCGGAGGAACACGAAGCTCATGTTCTTCACCTGGCTAAGGGCGGGGATCCCTAGAGACAACCCTGAATCTGGAGATAGCACAGTGGGTTTCTGGCAACCACACCAGGAGACACTTGCTCACAGCCAAGAGAATGAGTATTTGGCAAAAGACAGGGGCTGTTCTGGAAGCCCAGCCATGACATTGCTGCCTTAGCCACCTCCTGAAGACACTTGCAGACGTTTCCACACGCATCTGGCTATAGTCATGGTCTAAAAGGGGAAAAAAGGAGGCAACTACTCGAATTGTAAAACATGGATGTGGGGTTGCTTCTGGCTTAGGATCTCAATCTTACATCATTCCCAACCGTTGCCAACAAAGTTCTGACTCAGGACGGGTATGTTCTCGTCTGAGGGCTAGCAGTCTAGAAATAAGTCAATGATAGCCAGACATTGTAGGTCAAGGTGAGTTTATTGTCCAAATAGCATAACCTAATTGCATTCAAAACCTCTTTCAACATCATCGGCAAATCCAACTTCAAACTAGTCAGAAGTACAAGTTATGGTTGTTTTTTTTTTCTTTTTTAAAGATCACTTAAAACTTAACGGCTATGTCATATCAGCACTGTAGTCAATACAATGTGCTTCCCCCCAGATTTCCTAAAGACCTTTTCTTTTTGATTCACATTGACCCTGCTACTTTAGCATCTCCTAGTATCCCAACCATAAACCCCACCCACACCTGTTATAGAGTATACCGTGAGAGAACAACATTGATTTGATATGGCATCACACTCTTAAAGCAAATTTTAAAGAAAGAGAGAGAGAGAGAGAGAGAGAGAGAGAGAGAGAGAGAGAGAGAGAGAGAGAAACAAAATAATCCAAGACAAGAGATCACAACTGATAGATCTGAGGTACATGGCAGAAGGATAATGAACAACATGGAGATAATTCGATGGCCCGGTGACTTGCTGGGGACATACAAGATGATCAGCATAAGAATGACAGCCAATAAAAATTAAGAGACACTTTAAAGTTTTTTTTTTTTGTCTTTTTTCTTTTTTTGTCAAAGATAGGCACCAGTTGACTTTACTGTGTCAGTAAAGGCACTTTTCCCCCACAAGTGGGCTGCAGGCAAAGGAACGGGTCTGCAGCGCCATCAAGTGTGTGTATGTGTCAATGGCTTTGTAAAATCACAGCCAAGAATGGGTCTCACAGGCCAACCACGTTCAAAAGCAGAGTAGCACACTGTCTGGCTCGAGGACTCTTTCATGCTGTTGAGAATCCAGAATCATCAAAAGCCACTTGGTGTAAGGAAGTTAGAACACCTCCTGGGGGCTTCCCTACCCTATTTCATACAAATAGATGCAGCTGTTGACAACCACCTGGAGTCTGCACTGAGAAAAAAGCCCGTGTGTCGTGTGGACCTATGAAGGGCTGTCAGCTTAAGGGTACTTCACTGTCTCAGTATTAATTTCCCTTTTAAAGCTATTCCCAAGGCTGCACTGTCTAAGGTAACCAAGGAGGAATCCTTTGGGCTTAGAAGTAAGCCATACTTAGACTTCTGATTGCTATCTCCGGTTAGCACACCACCAGTACACTGTCCAGGACATAGGGTACAAGTGTGGTCCTCCCAGCCCTGTCCCCATAATCCATGGAGACAAAGCTCCTCTGCCTCCTTTGTGAAAGCCACCCCATCTTAGCCTGTGGTCTTACAGTTCTCAAGGCACAGTCTGGTGGGTCCCCAAAGAGCTAGACTATAGGAAAGCTATTAAGCTCCCCCTGGAGGGGTCACTTACCCTGCTAGCAACAAGATGGGATCTGGGGGTGCGTACCCCAAGACTGCCTGCTAGAGAGGAGTCTGTCTTGGTAGGCATGCACCTTAAAGTTAGCTGCCTACAAGACACGCTCTGCTTTCCCATGGTGTCCTGGGGACAGTTCAAACCAAAGCAGCCTCTGCAAGCTGTCTCATTGAGAAACAGCTCACCACTCGCAGGCTGCCTGGTTTTTAGGAGCCATTGTGAATCTCCTTATGCTTAGCATATTATTTTTTGGCATACTAGGGTTTCTTTCCCCTAGGATTTGGTCAAAACAGGGAAGGATCAAAATTTGGCAGGCTAGGGGTACAACTTAGCCCTCACTGATGGAGGAAAAAAACAAACAAACAAACAACAACGACAAATTAAAAACAAAGAAGAGATCATTAGCAAGGCAGAAAAAGACCAGAATCTGTAATCCCTTCTGTAGGATATGAAGAGGGCTGGGGAGAGCAAGCTGAAATCGTTTATACTCCTCTGGGACAGAAATACTAACAAAGAGACCCAGATCTAAGCAGAAGGTATTGGTCACCAAGGGCTCCAGACTCCCTTCCTGTGTGTAACTGAGGAGCAGGCAGAATGGCCACTCTAGGGGACCCATCCCACTAGGTTCCGAGGATGCAAACAGGAAGTGTCTCTTAGGTTCCAGGTAAGAGGGATGGAGGGGCAGACAATAACCGGCCTCTCCCCTTGTGTGTCAGCTTCCTTCATTCAATGTTTCTGTTAAGTTCAGAGGTCATTTATCAGGCACCCCAGTTGCCCAAGAACTCAAGGGAGTGTGTCCGTCAAGTTCTGTGGGGTTTCTTAAGGACTGGGAGAGTGGGCTGTGCAGTGTGAGCTCTGGATAAACACTGGCTAGCTGCAGGCCTCTCCCTTTTCCCCTCTCAAACTTCCCAAACTATTACCCACTGTCCCATCACAAAGTCCCTAGAACTTTAGGGTTATACTAATTCACCAAGTCCCAATCCTTCCTAAATACACACGAGTCCACAGAAACAGCCTCTCCCTTCTTTCAACTTGCATTCCAGACTCATTCAACCTGTACCTCCTACCTTGCCCACTCAATGGGATCCAAAACCTGACGCCTTTCAATGCCACACACAGACACCCTGGCCACGCACAGCGCTTGCCTGCCACTGTAAAGGACAAGAGAGGGAGAAAGGAATACCACCCACGTGTGTGGCAGACTCTGCACCACAGACTCAGCCCTAGGGAAGGCTTCGGAGACCATCCGAAGTTGGGGTGTCAATGCCAAGGAGAGGGAAACTGGTCTGTGTTCATGGTGAAGGGACCCCATTAATAGGAAAGTCCTGTGTCTGACTGGGCTACGAGATGGGGGAGGGTCCCCTAACTGCCAGAATTCTCCATCACTGAACATGGTACATGCATGCAAATCAGGCTGACCTAGTCCACTGCTTGTGTTTGCGGAGTATCTGCCTTGTAGAAGAGCCCTTCAGCATTGTCTTCTATCATAAGGAGGGAGCCTGGTGACCTTCGAGACAGAAAAGACCTCTGGTCTGAGACCCTAGGGTCAGATCTCTCCTGCCTTCAACCTAGGAGGATGCCCAGCTCCCGCCTTCTGCCTGTCCTGTGCTTCTTGCCTTCCAAACAAAAACGGTATAGCTGTGAGGTATTATGGAAACAAAAAGAAGTACATTGTTACCATTATTGGTTTTGTTTTGTTTTGTTTTGTTTTTTTTGTCCAGTAAACCTGAGGTAAAGAATACTCTCTTTGAAGAATGTGATCAGAGGAAAGAAAACCTGGAAATGAAGAAGCACGGAAGAAAAGGAACAAAACGAAACCAAACGAAACGCAAACCCATCAACACTACCAGAAGAACGGGCACAGAGGAAAAAAGCTTTTCCAGTACAAAGAACTCATGTCTCAACCATCTACTTCGGGACTTGAAATTTAAGCAGTAAAATAATATATTATAACAATGTTTCTAAAATAGCAGCACACCGTGAAACATTACAGCTCGGTACTGTTACTGTGAATGGGGACGAACCATCTTAGCTTCTTAGCAGCGAAAAATAATAATAAACAGAACGAAAGAAAATGAAAGATAAGAGACCTTTAGATGTTTCTCCATCTTCAACCCTCATACTGTGAAACAAGGCAGAACCTGTGTAGATAACTCTTCAAAGCAGCCCTGTTCTGATCTTTTCTCTTAAAAAAAAAAAAAAAGGCAGATATTTTAACAAATAGCTTCATCACCTGTCAATTATAATTGTGCAAAAAAAAAAAAAGAAAAAAAAAAACAAAACAACTGCGGCTCCAACTTCTGTTTACTGACGGCCTCAAAGAAGTGGGAGAGGAGGTCTTCAAGTACAATGAATACAACTTTGCACTAAAATTAACAAACAAACAAATAAAAACCAAAAAAAAAAAAAAAACCGGAAAAGGGACCAAAATGCCACACCCTGATGTTCAGCCTTTGCACCAGAAGTAAGTTCTCTTTCCATGTCCAAAGGAGAAAAACATAGACGGGGATTCAATCCTTCTAAACCACCAGAATGGTTTAGACCTTTGTTTACAGGCTTTTCCGAGGGATGCTGGAAGGGAGTATCAGCAGGGGGCTTTCTCAGCCCTGGCAGGGACACCAGCGCTAGGTACCAGAACATCACACTCCAGAAATGAATAGTAACCGAAGAGGTCAGCAGGGGGAGGGGCAAAGAAGGAAGGTGAATTCAACATGATTTGCATAAACCATCCCATATCCCACCCCACCCTCCCCCAAAATTTTCAAAGTGCTTTTTCTAATAGAATGGTTTATCACAATGTTAAACTGTGGACCAGATATGCCAATCAGCACCAAAAGTTAAGTTTTTTTTTTTTTCCTTAATAAGGGATTAAAGATCACCTCACCCTCTTCCGTTACATAAGGAAGCTTTGTTTCAGATTCCATTTGTGGTCTCCATCTGCTCCCTCTTAGATGAGTTTTGGTCATGGCCCATAGCTAATTCCCTCCATCAGACGAGAGTAGGATACATCTACAGTGAACCATGTTTGGAAGAAGAAGCCCAAATTGACCAAACATGAGACTCAGGAGCCAATCACCTGTGTCCAACTGGCAAAAGACATATCCCTTAGGTAGCAGCTACTGTAGTCAGCAAGAGTATGCAACGGAGAGAGACCCCAACACGCTCAGTCTTGGAAACACGTGGTGAGGCACCAAAGGCGCTTCTTACATCCAAAATGGTTCAGTCATGTGGTCGGGTGGTTCTGGGCAACCTCCCCCGGCATGTCCCTTCTGATTCCTTCTTGGGTTCACTGCTTTGCAAACTACTGGTGCCTTCCTGGCATCCATGGTTCCTTGTGGTTTTACTAACGGGGGCATATGTGTCACAAGCACAAAAGACAATGTCCTCTAATTTGTTCCCATACTGCAGGTATACACATTCTCTAGCTAGTCTGCGGGTTCTCCTGTAAGCATCTCACTATAACGTTTGCATCATCAAATAACAACGGTTCACATATACAAGGAATCCCCTTACACTGGATTTTGAACAGGCACCACATGCATTTCAGCTACACGGCCTTTTCCTCTCATTTCTAAAAGACCTTTAAATAGGATCTAGGTGGGGCAGATTTTGCTTTTTTGTTTTGTTTTTTGAAGTTTCATCCTAAAACACAAAGAACAAGACATAACTAGAGAGAGAAGGGAGTAGCAGGTGATGAACACGACTCTCTCTTGCCGCCCGAATGGCTTCCTCACAGGTCAACATCCCGCACGTCTGTAGGGGTGGTGGCTTGGTCCGGATCTTCCACAGACTTGGATCCGTTATGCTGCTCCTGACGGAATTGCTGCAGGCTGTTAAGCAGCACAGCCTCAATTTGCTCCTGGCAGGCTTTGAGACAATCCTAGAGGAGAGAGGTCCAGACCAGAGCTATTAGCACATGCAAATGCACACGACACCTCCCAGAGGCAGACATTGTCCAACTCACATTCTCATTTTCCTGCAAAGGAAAACAGGAAAGTTCTCAAACGCAACGGAAACTCAGTAACAAAGTGGGGTCCACAGCCGGCAGCGTCAGCACCATCTGGGAACTAGCTAGAAGCCTATCTCAGATTGAGCAGATCAGAGCTGGCACATCTGCTAAAGCCCAGGCATTTCTTATTCTAAACTACATTGACTGGCAGGCGATCCAGCTAGAAAAAGCCATTGCCTGGTCATCAGGGGATCAACTGGAGGTTCTTCTGTCTGGGAAAAGTGGCACAGAAGGTTTGGTTCCTGCAAGGTGCTACACTGTAAGCCATGCAAGCAATCAAGGAATGGATAAGAAGGCTGATGCCTAACCATTTCAAGTGCTCAGAAACAAAAAGTCCCCGAGTTCTCTGCTCCTTTACCACCCTTGGACCCTTCTCTCGAAACCACAATGCACATGTTTACAAAACTCAGGACGCTCGAACTTGTCCAATTTGGGAATAAGCAAGATTTTGCACTGTTGCCTCTATTAGTCTATATTTGGTAGGGAAAATGCAGAGTGAGCTGCCCCAGGCAGAGGATTCTATTAGCTGGGAGACGTGGAATGTGAGGGCAAGTCATGGCTGTCACTGGGATGGGACTAAGGCTCAGGCTAGAAGGTTGGGGGGAGGGGCGAGCTGAGGAAACTGCCCCTAGTAGGGATTTTCACCCTAGCTTCTTGGTTCCACCTCCCTGTGCTACGAAGCAGCCCGTGCATACAGAAGGTGATAACTTGAATCTCCTGGTGCCTGCTCACAACTCAACACACACTTCCCTGTTTATTTCACTGTTGAGACCTCACCGCCTAGAAGTTGCTATTTATGTTTCTAAACACAAAGGTATTATTTTTATTTTTCCAAAGACCTGAAAATAAAGTTGGCAACAACTACCAAGGAGCAATGGTTCCATCCTCTACCCCCGCCCAGCCTACCCCCTAGACCTCCATTTTTTTCCCGTTCCTATCCCTCATCTGCTCCCCAGTTAAGGTAGCTGGAAGATGAGGAATGACAGCTGATCAAGAGCAAAGGTCAGAGAGGTTGAAATGATTTCCTGAACCTAGGAAGGGTGGGAAGCAGGAGGGGGATCTTTGGTGCTCACTCCACACTGGCAGGCCACTGCTCCATTTGCAAAACCCCAATCTGTTTCGCCAAGTATAAAAATGAAGGGCTAAGTAGCAAATCAATAAATGATCGGTGTGTGTGTGTGTGGGGGGATATGGCTCCATCTGTCCTGGAATCGGAAAGAATCCTTTGGATTTTGAGACAACATGTTTCTCAGGCTGGCTTTAATCAAGTGATCCCCCTGCCTCAGTCTCTCGAGTAGCTGAAACTTTTAAAGCACACGAACATGTCCATCTTAAATTTCTTTGAACAAAGGTATAGATTACCAGTTACTTAAGACAAGGATGTACCACAGGTTGGTCCTAGAGATGGTGTGGTCCAGCATCAAGGGGAGGGGTGTCACCAGGCTAATTTCAACAGTATCAAGTAAAGGACTCATGTGCCAAGGCTCCAGCATCTCTCATCCTGATCTTTGGTACCTGCCACTCTCATTAGCAATTAAAAACCTGGGTCCTGCCATCGTCTCTTTTGTTTGCCATGTTTCCTGCTAGGCCAATCTGGCAGCATTTGGCGATATAAATAGCTTTTTTCCTGGGAGGCAGAGAGAATGAGTGGGAACACCCCAGAGACAGCAACCACATCCATGCCTCCAACCGTGTACCCGGCCACAGAAATCAAAAACTTCCTGAGACGTCATAAAGTCTGGGGGTTTTGGTATTTTAAGACAGTAGGATTTGTAGCTGATGTGGGGCCCTTTGTGAGGCTGGGTGGAGAGGAGAACTCTGAACCATTCCATTTCAAAGGAAGCTGGTTGAGGAGAAGGCTGGAGGGTTATGCCTCTGAAGACAGCCTGGGCTGCATAGTGAGCCCTTCTGTTGATGATGAGGAATCTTCAAGGTGTGTGTGTGTGTGTGCGTGGTGGGGGGTTACTTGGTGAATATTTCCTGATGTAATCTACACAGGAGACTTTGCTCCACAGTAGGAAATTGTGCGCCTCTTGGCCAAGTCCATACACCCTTTTTTTTACTAGTCTGCTATCTTCTGATCCCTGGAAAAGATCATCTGGGTTGGCACATCTATCTACCCCATTACCATGACCATTGTACATTTCCATTGTATTAATCATGCCAGATGGTCCTCGGAAAGAAACCAGCCTGCAGAAAGCTTAAGAACTGGGCCTTAGGATCTGCAGTGTGCCTACTCTTCCTACAGTAAGCCTTCCCTTCTAGCTGCCTGAGACTTTAAAGGGACAGTTGTGAGAAACCCCTACAGGGAAGACAAGACATCTGGCAGTCACTTCTACTGGGCATTCAGAGCCAAGGGCTCAAGATAATACAAGCATGATGTACCGGTTCAGCCAAGGGTAGGCTCACTGGCTAGTCTAAGCACTGGAGGAAGATCCAAAGGTTTCATATAAACTGTATGCTCTCCCTTCAAGTGTTAACTCAAAATTCAAATCATTACTGACTCTGGATGATCTTTGCCCCCTCTCACTTGGAGAGGGGAACAAGGACTGGTGTAGTTATCCTAAGAAAGACGGCTTCAACGCCATTTGCCACTCACCCAGTAGGCTGCTAAACCCATCAGGTTTGCTCAACCGGCCACTTCCTCACAAGTGGTCAGCTACTAGCTCTACTTTCAACTAGGGTCCTTCAGTCCTGACTTAGCCAGGTAGAAATCCTCTACCTGCAGGAAATGCCTAACATACTCCTTCCTGAGGGTGGGTGCATGGTATTCCTCCAATATCAATCAATCATCCATCAATCATCCATCAATCAATCCCAACAGTTACAGCCTCCCCAGCTCTGTAGGATCCCCTCTCAGAGTCTATAAGGCAAATGCCCTTCCTATGAGCTGGTGGAAAGCAAGGAAGAAGACACCACTGCAGGGCAGTCATGATCTACAATGGAGCAGAGCAGAGGCTGCAGGGGTGGGGAGCTGGTCATTTGTGTCAGGATCCCACAGGAGAGAAGCATGGGGTTCAGAGTAATTCCAAAGGGCTAACAGGTGACATCTTAAAAACTAATCAGAGGGGGGCTGGAGATATGGCTTAGTGGTTAAGATCACTGACTGTTCTTCCAGAGGTCCTGAGTTCAATCCCCAGCAACCACATGGTGGCTCACAACCATCTGTAATGAGATTTGATGCCCTCTTCTGGTGTGTCTGAAGACAGTGACAGTATGCTCATATATATATATATATAATAAATAATAATTTCAAATATATATATTTAAAAAAAAACTAATCAGAGTATCAGCAAATTTGGAGGTGTAAGATGCCTGCAGAGACCAGCCTGGGAACTGGGAGTGGCTTGTCTCTGAATGACAGCAGAAAATCAATGCAAGGTTCAAATGTGAGAACTTTCTCTTTCCAATTTTCTCTACTTCTTTACTGATGTAGGGTCATAGTGGACAGAGATTCTCCAGAAAGGAAGACCCAGGCCATATGTGCCCGTGCGCACATGGATGTGTGTAAGTAAGCATGTCTGTGTGCAAGCAAGTGCCTATGTGTGCGTGTGCATGTGTGCGTGTGTGTGTAGGGGTGATGACAACAGTGGCCCTAATCAAAAGATGCTACACCCATGTGACAAGCAGGAACTCCAGGACCTCGGCTTTGAGGCAGCCTCCAAAAGCAGCAGGCATTGTGTTAAGATGCCCCAAATTAAGCTGATTAAAAGGAAAGCCATAATGCTAGTCTGTCAGCCCGGACAGGTGGCACTCCACTGCGCTGGAGGTCGGGCACCCCTCCAACTCCTCTGATGATGGCCCCCTCCCTGCACTGCCCTGGCCCCCCATCCTCAGAGCCCTGACAGCAGCGGCTATGATCTCCAGCTCGTTACTCAGCCCCCTGACTTCCTCCACTTGCTGGCTCGAGCTCTCAGCCCCGCACCCTCCACTGCCTCCATGAATGGGCCCACGGAACTCCAACCATGAGCCCCCGGTGTAACTGCATCCATCCATTGTCAGTACACACGCACAGCACTCAACAGTGGGACAAAGGGCTGAATGAGCCACAGACCCGCGGCCAACTCAGGCAGAGACAACTTAGGAAACTATCTCACTCTTCCTTTCTTCACAGGCTGCTTGGCTCATTTCCTCGCATACAGAATGAGGCGGCCAAGAAACGAGGAGGGAGGGAGGCAACCCCCAGCCCTACCCACCTCCCCACCACCAGCCTGCCTTCCAGCCATGCTTTCCAGAGCTCCAATCCCCTGCAAAGCACACTGAAGATGACATCGCTCAGAGGCGCTTTGAGAATACAAGTTTCAAGCTAAGGGGGGAACAGAAGAGATGCTGGGGACACCCTCCCCCCTCAGAAAAGTTTGGGTTCAAAGTGAGCCATACTCACCTAAGTTACTTGTTTTGTAATGACTCACTGAGAATCTGTATCATAAAATACCAAGATGACCCTAAGGGATGAATATTCTAGAATCTATTCTAGGCATGTTCTGGAGAACATGGCAAGGGGTTCTGTTATAATTCAGGCAGAACTGACAGCATTACTAGAGCCCATATTTGTTCCATTAAATATCTTCTAGAAACTTCCTCAAATCTTACAGTGCAGAAGCCTCAATTCAACTTTTGTGGTTTTTTTTTCTGCCTTGAAGTGCTGGGGATTGAACCCCCAGAACCTAGCACACATTAGGCAAATATTCTACCACTGAGTCTCATACCAGTTACACTATACGTTGCCTTAAGTGTGTGACCGTGAAAATTAAGAGGCTTGCTCTAAGATAAATCTTCTGACATATAACTAGTGTTTAATTACCTAGATGTAGCTGGATAGACAGGGAGATACAGACAGATGATAAATCTTTCCTAAGGTCCTGAATGAATGAGAGGCGCATTTGAAACTCCTGGCTGCCTTTTGTCCTTCGATCCTCCCTTCCTCCAGCTTCAGTTTCTAATGACTGCCGGAGGTTTGGGATAAAAAGCCAAGTTCAAGGTTCTTGAACAGTGAGGTAAATTCTGGACCACAGCAAGATTACACTGTGGAGGAAAAAGAAAGGGAACCTGATTCTGTGGAGGACTGAGATAGCCGATCCTTGCTCTCAAACTCACCCTTGGCAACCAAAGTCTAGGTATGCAGAAGTTCCCGGAGAGCCAGCCTGCCTCCCTGGCTAGCATCTGTTTTTAGTAACTCTTAACTTGTGGCTGGAAGGGGAAAGTACCTAAAATACACTACCCTCTGAGACTTCCCTCCCTGTAAAACTGTCAGGCTTCTCACTCAGAGTTCTCTTTGGAATGGAGCAGTCCAATTTATTTTGGCAACCAGATGGAAAAACAAAGCCCCACTTTCTCAGAGCCGCGTGGGTCCCTGAAGTCCCAACTATCTGCTGCCAGTGAGCTGGGCAATGTTGTCTAGGTGTGGCAGACAAGTCCAGGGGACCTACTGTCAACCTTGATCTCAGGCCATCCATGAATTGCCACCTAAAGTGAGAGTAGAACTTGGTGGCTCTGAAAAGACTGTGAAAAACACGGGGAACTGAGGAACGGCAGCCAGCTAGCAGTGTCTCCTGGCTTCTATTTGTCACAAGGGAGCAAATGTGGTCCTGGGGGTTGGTTTAACTTCTCCATAGGAAAGAGCAACATACTAACTGAGATTTCCCAGGGATGGTCCATATGAGTGTGGTATATTTATATGGATAAAATATCATGACATGGGGACTGGAGAGATGGCTCAGAGGTTAAGAGCACTGGCTACTCTTCCAGAGGTCCTGAGTTCAATTCCCAGTAACCACATGATGGCTCATAACCATCTATCATGAGATCTGGTGCCCTCTTCTGGCCTCTAGAAATACATGTAAGCAGAACACTGTATTCATAATAAATCTTTAAAAAAATGACATAAAATTGACCATTTCAGTGCATTTTGGTGCAATGCACATACATACATACTCTATGTTATGACTATGATGCTCCACCTCCAACTGGAAACTCTGTGTGCACTTACATTGCCTGGCCTGCCTTCCTTCCTTCCTTCCTTCCTTCCTTCCTTCCTTCCTTCCTTCCTTCCTTCCTGGTCCTGGGAACCTCCATCCCAATTTTTGTTTCTATGAATTTGACCTCTCCGGCTGCTTCATATATGACTTGTCTTTTGTGTCTGGCTTATTTCACTTAGCACAATGCTTTTCAGCTTAACCAAATACTAAGTGTCTATAGGATAACATTTCTTTTGAAAGGCTATATGATATCCCATTGCATGGAAATACCACATCTTGCTTCTCTAGTCGAAGGATATATTTTGCAAATTTTTGCTCAGCTCAAATTCTGCATTAGCCATCATTAGGCATCGTCTAAAGAAATGCCCTGCCTCTCTTAAAGCGCAGAACGCACTAGCGTTTGTGAGGACCTTGCATACTTTTTTACCTTTTCTTTATTAAATTTTAATTAATCTATGCTTATGTGTATTGGTGCTTTGCCTGCATATGTGTCTGTGCACCGTGTGTGTGAGGTACAGATCATTGTGAGGCGCTACATAGGTGCTGGGAATCATACCCAGGTGCTCTGGAAGAGCAGTCAGTGCTTTTAATCACCAAACCATCTCTAGCCCTTACTTTCCACTCCTTGATTAATCACTAAATTATTGTCTATGCTCCGTCTGCCCATTCTAGCTTCTACCATGGCGTCTAGGGACCATGCCTTGCTCATCTATACTCTGTAAGGCAGCAGTCTGCGACAACTGGCTATTCTAAGTGCTTCCAGAAGTGAGTCAGGGGCATGATTCAAACACACCACTTCTTCATCCACAAAAGGGTGAGCAGAGGTCATGAAATCAGAACTCCTCTCCTTCTGAACAGCATGGCAGCCAATTGGTCTTCATTTAGACTTCAGCCCTTCAGACGACATATATTGATGGAGGGGAGGGGAGGCCTTGCAGAACCTGGGAAGCTGCAGACAACACCCATCCTTTCCCCTGAAAACACTTCTGGAAAGCAAGTGAAGTGAGCTTCCAGGAGCCAGTCATACATGTGCAACTTTGAGGCACCAGCTGTGTACCCGGACAAGTGAGGTCGGTCTTACTAGTTCCTATGTCCACACTTCGATTTTAATACTGCAAGGTTTATTCTTGAGCCCATTGTAGGCAAGAATAGACCTGTCCCCTAAAATAAGACAAAACACGAGTCCCTTGTAGGAAGAAGTACCAGGGAAAGTGAGATGGCTCAGTGGGTAAGGGTGCCTACCACTAAGCTTGCTGACCCAAGTTCGATTCCCAGGACCTACATGGCTGTTCTCTGACCTCCACATGCAAGTTATGGCATGTATCACACACACACACACAAATAAGCAAAGGTAATTCAAAAGTTTGTTAAAAGAGATAAAGTACCAAATCTATAGCTGTAAACAATGGAGCTGCGTTGTCTGCATTGACCCTAGTCTGACAGCAGACTGGGATTCTCTGACTGTTGCACGGTGCATGAGGTGAAGGTGGCCACCTCCAGTTTGAGATGACAGGCTGGGGTGCGGTCATGCAAACTGGGGTGGAGACAGAGAGCCTCCTTCTGTGGAAGCTCGCTCGAGCAGTGAGCGGTGAGCGGTGGTTTCTGCTCATATGGAACAGTAAAAAGGAGTGGGGTGAGAGAGAAAAGCAAAGGATGGGACCCTGGTGGGGATGTCAGCCAATCAGAGCAGGCCTACAACTGTCAAAAGTGTGGTGATATGTGTGTTTGTGTCTGAGGATGTATGTATGTGTGTGTCTGCATGTATGTGTATATATGTGTATGTGTGTAAGATGTGTGTACATGTGTCTGTGTGAGTATGGGTGTACGTGTGTGAAATGTGTATCTCTGTGTCTGTGTGTGTGTGTGTGTGTTTAGAAGCTGAAGAAAGGAGTGCTTGTTACTGGCTAGCATCCTATCTATAAAGGAATCCTTAACAGGAGACATTAGGAAAAGTGAATACAAGGGCTGGGGTTGAGTCCCTCCACGCATGTACACACGCACACATGCACACATGCACACATGCACACACCCACTACTTGGATAGTTACAAATGCATTCTTCATGCTGTACTGAGGTTGGGGGTGGGGAGTTTCACAATCCATGTCTTGGAGCCCTCACTAAAAACCATACATTTTGGCACCAACATTTAAAATGCCCCATTTAAAACCTGGTTCAGAGAAAAACTCACGGTTAGTTCTACCAAGGCCTCTAAGTCCTTCACCTCTCTGAGAGAGTGTCATGGCCAAATACAGGTAAGTTGATGGATGGCCTTGAGCTTCCTGAGTTTAAACAGCCTGTGCTCAGCATACCGAAGCGAGGCACCAGCCATAGGCATGTGCATTACACGACATGACCCTTGAACCCAGTAAATTCCCTCATGGGGCAGTCTCAAGTCCCCTGAATATCCAGAGGGTGTCTTGTGAATTTCCCCTGCATTCCCAAGCCTCTCCGTGGTGAAGTACCAGGACCTAAGAGCCAACAATACTCCTCTCTCTGCTTGGCCTTTCAGCTGAATGCTTTTTGCGAATACAAAGCTCTCAAGAGCCACAGCAGTGAGCAAAGTTTCCAGGCTGGAGACAGAGCTCAGAGGCCTGAGTCCCCACTCTGCCTTTACCTGTCCTACCTCTCCGCTGCATCCCCCCTCCGCTGCCTGGGGGGAAAATGCAGGTAACTGTCTAAGCTCTGAGAGTCATCCCAGATGGAACCCTTCCCAATTGTTACATCCTAGCCAGTGAAATCAGGACCTTGTGCGATCCTGGTCCATCTCAAAACCTCTGTGTTTAAGAGCCCTGAATTCTGGCAGCCAGCAGCAGACTCGGGGCCATCCACACAGAATGGAAAAAGCCTAAAGCTAATAATAGTTCCTGACTTTCTACTGGACTCCATCCTTGTGTGCTTTGTCATCTACCAAAACTTTGAGCAAAAAAGAAAGCCTGAGACAGGGTGGTGGCAAGGCTGACAGGTTGAGGTATCACTCACAAGGCCATGTCTCAAATCTGCTCCTTCTGCCTCAGCCACTGGCCAGCTTTAGCTGTCCCCTCTTTGTGCCTTACCGCCTCATTGGAGAGTGAGTAGACCTGGACGCTCTCCACGGCAGAGCAGAGGCCTGACAACGTGCACATAAATGGACATGAACCCTACGCCGCAGAGGAAAATCACTCACCAGCCCTCCCCCTTCTATCAGCCTGCTGAGGTCCTGTCTGTATTCTAAGGTACAGGCATGCTTTCAAACCCCTAAGAGGAAGCAGGAAGCCATTGTGCACACCTGTAATCGCAGCTATAGGGAAGCAGAGGCAGGAGGATCACAAGTTCAAGACCAGCCCAGGCAACTTCGTGAGACTGTCTCTCAATAAAATTTAGAGAAGAAAGGCTAGAGATAAGACAACTGACTATTCTCCCAGAGGTTCTGGGTTCAATTCCCAGCAACCACACGGTGGCTTACAACCATCTGTAATGGGATCCGATGCCCTCTTCTGGTGTGTCTGAAGACAGTTCTAGTATACTCAGATACTCACATACATAAAATAAATGAATCTAAAAAAAAAAAATTAGAGAAGAGCTGATGATGTAGCTCAGTGGTACAGTGGTTGCCTGGGATACCAAAAACCCAACCCCCAGTCACACCTCCACACATCCATACACATACCCTACACACACACACACACACACACACACACACACCTCGAGCGAAGGCATCACTCTGCTGGAGTCTGACCTTTAAAAAACAACAACAACAAGACTCTGAGCCACCATCATAAACCAACCATCTTTCCTGGAACTTGAGGAGAGGCATCTGGTTTCAGTCAAGGAGGCGGGTACCTACCACATCAGTGTGGGTGATCTTGGCCAGCAGCTCAGTCAGGGCATCACACGTGAGTGTGTTCACTTCGTCATCCTGCTGAAGCCCACAGATGGCTGCTCCCACGCTTCCCGTTGCGATCATCGATGGCGGGTACATGGCAAACTTGAAGTCTGCAAAGAACGAGAGGCTAGAAGTCAGGCACAGAAGGAAAACGGGGCTCAGTGCTTGACAGCCAGCACATGCTCGACACGGTGCAGACCTACTGCCCTAGGATCCCTGGATGCACAGCCACTGTCTCCCTCGACTCCTTCTTCCACAGGAAGCCCTTTATTGATTTGTCAGCTGTGGATATTCTCAAAGAGACAGAGGCAGGAGAGAAAGGGCGCATATCTGAGTACATAGCAAATCACCTGGCGCTCTGAGTCCCAGGAAGTTAATAGTTGCCAGGAATTTTTTTTTCTTGACCAGAGAGGTGATTAAAACATGGCATCTTCCATGGGGTGGGGGGGGAAGACGAAGAGCATGCAATTGTACAAGTCAGTGCTCTGTCTGTCCTGCAGGTGGGATAGCTATGGGCTTTCCATGTTTGAAAGAGGGAGGACAAAGTACAAGGCGATGGGAGAAACCATGAGAATTTTATGATATTCCAATAGGATCTTGCCTTAATCTCTGGCTAGTCATAAAGAAATACTAATGAGGGGCTGGGTAAGAGTAAGAGTACTTATTACACCCCCAGAGGACCCAGGTTTGGTTTTCAGCATCCATACGAACTGTCTGTAACTCCAATCCCAAGGAGTCTGATACCTTCTTCTGACCTCCACAGGCATCAGGCATATGCCTGGTACACATACGTGTGTGTGTGTGTGTGTGTGTGTGTGTGTGTACATGCGTATGCACGTAAGCTAAACAAAGAAGCAGAATGAGAGAATGAGATGGCTTAATTCTCTTGATTCTCAACTTCTAACCCCATGTTCAGGATCTTCAGAACATTAGGGCAGAGGACAGGATTTTTCTCAAATACCAAAGACTAACAATTAAATTCTAATCACACTCGTATTTTCTAAGAGTTAAGACAGGGGATTTACCTTAAATAGTAGGGGCAACCTTGGACCTTAAACTCATTCATCACCGAGTGATTCTCTAAGGGGCTGTGTAGCTACAATCCATTAACTACTAGTTATATGCAGAGGTGAATCCTGTCAAGGTGGGCTGGCCCTGCTAACTGCTAACGTGCATGCATTGCATGTGGTATCTGTTTAACACACAAAGCCACCATGGAGGGTGACGTTATGGATGGAAGGAAACCTGGGAATTGTCAAGTTGATCTTGTCTTTGTCCCTGCCTTGGGCTCGAAGTTTAAAGAGGTAACAGTGTCATCATCTAGTAGCAGCTGTGAAATGGGGGCCACTTTCCAGTGTCTGATCTCTAGATATGTCAAGATACCAATAAGACCAGTGGAGACTGAAGGCAGATCACAGAGGGACACATGAGTCACACTTCAGCTCATAGTGAGAATCCTGGGCTGCACATGGCACACTCAGAGCAACCTGGACTCTTCCCTTCTCTTAATGCAATGGCCTCTTACAGCAGTGCATCACAGAGAAGCTTTTACAACGGAAAGCCAGTGTCTCAGCATTGAGGCTCTACTGTTCTTAGACACTCCACGAATCAGTGAACCATGCACATGTACCCTTCCACGTGGGCTCAATCCCAGGAGCACTGGGTAGGCCTGTCTGTCTGTCTGTCTGTCTGTCTTCTTGGCTGTCTTCCTTTCGCTGTTCACCATTTTCACCTTGAGGGCCATATATTACAGGGTTTCTTCACCTAACTCCTGCTGGCCGCTGACCCCTGTTGTGTCTTCTTTATCCTGAGTGATGTGATGAAGCCAAATTCCCTCCCTTGGTTCTTGCTCTGCTGTAGGTCTCTCCCATATGAGCTACAGGAGACTGTTTCTCTATTCAGTAACATCGTTAGCTGCCACCCGTGATATTCATAGTATAGAGGAGGTAGCCAGCCCATGGCCCTGGGCCCACAGAGGCCCCGGGTGACAGCATCTGTCAGTGACAGGGCGCTGAAGTGCCCTCAACGTTCCCTTCCTTGTGCCGAAGCTTCAGATTGGGGTATACCCATCATCCCTGCAGAACTTTGCAGCCAGCCACACTGATAACAAAGCCAACTCAGGGTTAGCATGTGGAGCATACCATGCTCCAGTACGCACAACTATCCCTTCCCAAGTGGAAAAACAGGCGCTCCCAAGAAGTAGCAGTTTCTTATGGCTGTGTAGCCAATTTACTACACAGCAGTGCATGCCAGTTTGGAGTGCTGTGCTTGATTTCATATACACAACATGGGTATCTTTGAAAGAAACTTTTCTGACCTACAAAAAGGGTACTAATTTTCTGGGTGGTGGTGGCACTCAGGAAGCAGAGGCTGATGGATCTCAGGGTTCAAGGCCAGTCTGGTCTACAGAGCAAGTTCCAGGATAGCCAGAGCTACCCAGAGAAACCCTGTCTTGGAAAACAACAGCAAAAAGTACTAATTTACCCTTTTCACAGTGCTATCCTGAGGATTAGTTACAAGGGCCATGCATGCTATAAACCATGCATAGAACCTGGCTTGGGGTAAACCTGAGATGTCAGATGTCGGTCACCCTTGGTCTTAATCCTTACCCTTTTGCTACGCAGTCCGCATTTACTCTGATGTGGTCCACCTAGGATCTAGGAGCAGTGCTTCTCTGAGGAGCCCCAGGCCTGACCTCCTCCCTCCTGGTGGAAGCAGGCAAAGGACCCAGTACATTGGATGGAAATCTTGGAGTGTCAGACAATTGCTCAGTGCCACTCACTCATCAGGAGTGCTGGAGACCTTGGTACCCCAATCCAGTCTGGGTTTAGAGTCACCCTCAATGTTACCTCCTACACACCACGGAAGGAAACACAGAAGGGCTCTTGCCCAGAAGTCAACCACATGGGCCTTAGATTCATCTGCCATCTCCTCGTGGTACCAAATATCAAGGATGCCATAGAAGCAGCTGGGGATCTGGAGTGACTCCCTAATCTACACAAGGACCAGGAGAAGCACTCCATATCCGCCAACTTGGAACCTGCACTTTAAAAAAAATGAGATTTCACTGGCCAAGCTGTTTTACACCAATAGGGTTTAAAAGTGGGATGCTGTCGTTGTGCCCAATGAGAGGAATATTGAGTAAAACGCAGGAGCCTGAGTAGTGCTAACAAAAGCCTCCTGGAGGCTGCTTTACTCTTGTTCTCCACTAGGGGGAGGGAGTTCGTTCTGAGACCCAGCCAAAAAGTCTGTTGTCTCTGTCTCTTCCTCACCTTCAACCTGTGCCGAAGTTTAAAGAACCAGACCCAGGATGCTCCTTGGTCAGCAAAGGACACCCATGATGTCATTCAGCACGCACACATCTGACACCTTCAGAAAGAGTTCAGCCAACCTGTCCTTTATAGTTCAAGACAATAACTGCTAATGA
>NW_021620828.1:2912632-2945596 GCF_004785775.1 Grammomys surdaster
CCCCCCCGCCCCTCCTCTATCACACCTCCCCCTCGGCGGGGCGGGTGGGGGGGGGGGGGGGGGGCCGGGCGCGCTGTGGCTGGGAAAAAGCTCTCATCCATCTAAGGGCCAGATGGGGTGCAAGATAGTATCAGTCACAGAACTTCAGTTCAACATGCTACTTCCTCCCCTCAGCCCTATGACTGGCCTCTGGGGGCAGCTCAGAGGCCTTGGGTGGAAATGTGGGTTTCATTCTTCCTCTCTGGCTGACAGAGAGGCTTGGCTTACATTCTAGAACAAGAGTCAAGTCCTCAGACTTTTCAGAGCCACCAGAGTCTGGAAATCAAATGAACACCTTTAAGAGAAGACTGGGTGTATCCTAGGATCCAACCTTAGGGTTACACAGGCAGCTGGGTGCAGCAGCCACAGAGAAACTCCCAATGCAAAAAGAGGCAGGTGTGGGATATCTGGGATACCTGTACCAAGTTTAAACTCAATACCATTGAAATCACGTGCTAAGCATGCTAAGGTTGATGGTAACTGCCTGGTTACCTCAGGTGGCCTTCTTGCACTGTTGGCTGACTTGGAGCATCACCTGAGGAGAAAGAAGTCCACTTCTGCCTTCTCCCGACCCACACGTTCTGGGCAGAAGCTGGTGTTATAAACACCCCTCACCCCACGTAAACTCCTCTACCACCAAGGCCAGCTGGGAGAGCAGTTCCAGGCAATCTCAGACCACCTCTCTCCCAGACGCCCTGTAGGCTGAATAGGGGAGGACAGGGCACCTCTTTGCCCTGCCACCAACCTTATCCCAGAGCCCCATAAAGGAAGACTGCTGGTCAGCCACGCTCTTCCCTGCCTGGGCCCCTGGACGCCCCACGCTCTCTTCCCCTTTCACACACACATACGCTCAGCAGCACACCCCCTCAGAGGGACTGCCAGCTCTTTCACAACTGGCTTTTCCCATAAACTAGCAACATCTCCCCAGGGCTGGCTAACTACCATCTCCTCAGGGACTGCCCCCTTCCTATGCCTTTGTGAACCCTCAAAACTCTGAAGCATCCTCAGGTCCAGGGTGGAATATTCAGGACTGGAGTTAGGAGAGTGAGGGTGTGAGGTCATGGGGCACGAAGGAGCACCAGCTTGGGCTGAAGAGGCAAGCCCCTCCCATCTTTGGTCCTTGAGTCACTCCGAGCCTACTATTCAAAGGTCCTAGTGGGCTTGGGTTCACTAGATCTTGGCCCCAGAAGCGCACGTCCTCAAGAAGTCTGTCCTTCGAGAGCACCAGGCTTTGGAGTTTCGTCTGGCCTATTGCCCAAATGCTTGCCCCAACACTCCCCTTCACACCCCCACACTCCCACCAGCAGGGTTCCAAAGTTTATTCACTTGCAGGGCCCCAAGTGCAGACCAGGAGAGACATGAGAGCCTTTTGGTCAGGCCCACCCTTTCCAGGCCCAGGAGGCCTGAGCCCCTCCTCCACTTTCATCAGTCCATGCCTCGGGAGTAGTACTTGGCACATGGTTCTGACCTGACTGGAGTTACACTCTCCCCTATCCTTCCCACCCCTTGGCTAAAGCTAAGTCAAGGCCCCCAACAGGCCCATCTTCCTGACTGCCCCCACCTCCCAGTGGACCTCTGCCTCTGTCACTGAATTCCAGGCTCCTTATTTTGGCCCCAAAGTTGGCAGCTGCCCCAAGGATCTGGACAAGATGGCCAAGAGTGGGGGATGGGATCCCCAAGAGTAGAGAATGGACCTGTGATCTATACAGAATTGGAGGAATCTATCGGAGCCTGGGTAATTCCACCTATCAATCACCCCACCCCCACCCCAGGGCAAGAACAGGGAGGAAGAAGTAGTGAATGGACCCCTAAAGACCTGCTGGTCCAAAGACAATTTCAGAGCAGGACTCTGGCCATTGGCAACTGAGTGATGGGGTAATTTAGGTGCAGGGGGTTAGGTGTCCTAGGGCCAGAGAGAAAAGGCTGGCTGACTCCTCCCCCACACTGAATCACTGCAAGAGGAAAGGGACAGATCCTAGGTTTCCTGTGTCCATCATCTCCTCCAACTGTAGGAACAGCAGGGGACACCACAAAGGAGCTGGGACACAAGTGTGCTACAAAGCCTGATGCAGGCCCCCAAGGGCTGCTGGACCAAAGAAAACAAGCAAAGGGTAACCTGTGTACACACACATGGACAAACGTGTGTCCCATGGACACCTCTAAAAAAGGGAGGTAGAATCCGAGTAGCCACTCAGAGCCTGTATCCAGTAGCAGGAAAAGCCACATCCACCTTAACTGGAGAAGTTCGAAACTCAGACTGGGACTTTCACAGTCAGTGGTGGCACCTGCGGCTCAAAGTTCAAGGCTTGTTTTCCTCTGGATTAGTTTTCCTACCCGTTCTGTCAAGGCTATAGAATGATGTATCCAAAGGCCTGTTTTGAAGATCCCAGTTGAACTTCAGAGAGGTCAAACAGCCTGTGCAAGGTCACTCAGTGGTAAGTAACAAAGTCTGTCTGACCTTTGAACTTTGAACAAAGCACAAGCCCTATTGTTCATTACCTCAGAAGCTACACAAACACATACTTAAATGTTACAAGGAATGAAAATGTTACACTCCACCCCCCACTGCCCATCTCAACTACACATTTCAAGAAACCCTGGTGAATCGAGCTGCAACCCACTCATGGTCAATTCTTTCTTCACCTGCTAACCCTGAGGAGATAACTTTTGACCCTTGGCCCCTGGATTCCCAAGGTTCTAGGGCAGTGCTTCTTAACCTTCTTAACGCTCTGATCACACAGTTAGTTCCTCATATTGTGGTGACACCCAAGCATAAAATCATTCTGTGGCTACTTCGTAACTGTAAATTTTGCTACTTTATGGTTCCTAAGGTAGATATCTGATATGTAAGCCTGTGGGGTCTGGACCCACAGATTAAGACATATGTGGGGTCTGGACCCACAGATTAAGACATGTTGCTCTAAGGTCTTCTACCCAGGTGTGGGGCCAATAAAGCTATGTATCAAAATCCTTTCCAGAGCTCAGAAAACGGATCTTTGCTCAAAGGCTAACTCTCTCATCAACAGGGGAACAGCAAGAAGGCAATAAATGGGTGCCACTGAGATGGAATTCCTTCCCCCTTATCAGGATAGGCTACATATTTACCTTGTCTTTAGTCCTTTAACCTGTATTTGCCCCCACCTTCCTTAAATTCCCTTTTGGGCTCACCTCTAAGCTATCCTTTCCTTCAAAAGATTAAAGATTTAAACACAACCAACGAGCAGTATGTATAATCTTCAAAGAGCACTTTAGACATCATAAACGATATTTTAGCAGGCATGAACTTCATTTCCCTTACCATACCTGCCCTCATAAAGCATTTACGAGTGAAGCAGAAAAAGAAAACATTCTGGTTCCGATAAAGCAGGAGGCGCAAGGCAGGAACGAGGCTCCAGACTGGCTTGCTCAGGCCCACTTGCCTAGCCCCCCAACACCACCTCCCACGGCCCAATGAATCCCTCTCACCGGTAGCACACAAAGCGATGAAGGTTTGCGCATGCTTGCGGATCAGGGACAGCTTCTCCTTTTGCTGGGGCAGCTTGCGTAGAATGTGCTCAATGAAGTCGTGAGGGGTGACTGCAGCCAGGTTCCACTTCAGCTTACCCAACACCACCAGCTCCCACTCCTGCAAAGGGCGGAAGGAAGAGGGCAGAGCACTGAAAATCCATAGGCTGACTCCAGGTCTGGGCTGGGGGGCTGGGTTCCAGACCAGCTTTAAGGATGCTCGTTAAGGCTCCCCTGCAGAATCAAGGTCATCAGGGAAGCCTCATTTGTCACAGTGTCCCTCATACTTTGAAGTTACTCGTGGTTCTTCTGGGGCTAAGAAAACCCGTCAGGCTCCACTGAAAATAGTGAGAGGCCAGGTAGCTACTGCCAAGATCAGGCTTTACTCTGTTTTATTTTTTTTCCTATCCCACCCCCACCCGACTTCCACAAAATGCTCTTGCGTGCCCACTCAGAAAGTTGGGACTATAGTGAGATCTAGCAAAGGTCACTGTGGTGCTGTGGTGAGAATCTACTTGATATGTCTCTATCATAAGGCTAATAGACTTTTTACTCCTCATGAAAAAAACAAAAATGACGCTTGCAGATGCAGAACAAAATATTCTTCCTTGGCCGAACTCCTTGGCAGCCAATTAGCTGGCCTTTACTTGTGGGGGAAAGTATCACTTTTCCTGTCCGCCAACACTTTCCCCTTTGACACACCATGCAGAAGTCTTGGGGATAGGACACTCACTCTTTCACCTAAATCTTCCCTGGGCTTTTGTCTTCGTGGCTAAAGGGCCTGAGGTGGTCATTTGTGATCTCATTTTGCAGAGTGATTTGAGGCAAGGTGGAAGTGCTTAAACAGGGTCCTAACATTCTTCAGCCCATGTATTGGGCTGTTAACTTTCTCTTTTATGGGGCTCCATGGTACCCCACTAGTAAGCTACCTAGTGTCTCTCCTTTTGTAAAGTAAACATGGGAAATCATGTTCAAAGGAACTGGACTAAATAAAATAATACCCTAAGAAGATGTGTGCCTGGAAATACATGTCTGGAATTCTACCTCTCTAGGCAGAAAGTTTGAGGCTAGCTTGAATTATGCAAAGGCCCCGATTTTTGTTTTGTTTTGGTTGCAGAGGGCAGGGAATGTATTCAAAAGGAAACTATCCCAGCCAATCGGTAGCTTCCAAAGTGCAAGATGCAGATCCTGCCTGGTTGTGATGTGATTCTTCAGTTCACCTGGCTCCATCTGCTAAGCTTGAAAACAGGCTACAAAGCAGTAGACAGCTGAAGTAGCTATGGGTGTGTCCTGGAGCCAGCTCCCTCCACATATAAAACAGGATGGCTCTTCTAGGATGCATAACTTCTGGCTGGGAAGTGGGAAGCTGCCACATCTATTTGGAGAATTGAGCTAGCTTCACTGGTCCTGGAAAAATTAGGGTGTCTTGAAAAAATACCACAAATCCTCCAGCACACCAGCCACATGGAAGATTCTTTTTCATGTTTGTTTGTTTGTTGAGAAAAACAAACTGGTCTTCAATTTTAATCTTTTTTCCCCCCACAAGCTTTCAAGTCTGCCTGGGCTTTTTGCAGAAGGTCAGGATAAAAATCTTAACTAAGCAAAACCCAGAAATGCCTTGAATCCCACCCCTTCCTTCTTCCAGGGCAATGTGAGCACAAACTCGTCCTCTGACACCATTATTCAAAGAAGTAGATCTTCCAGAAGAAAGCACCTTTAGGGGCCTCTCAGACCAAACCAGAAGCAGCTGAAATCTGGCAGTGGTTCAAAGGTGAAGTCATTCAGGCCCCTCTTTGCATTCTCCCTGATTCCTCCCCCAGTCTTGCACATGTCTGCCACTAGGTGGCAGCACAGGCCCAGAAAGGATAGCTCCTCACAAAGGGCTCACTTCAAGAAGCCAGTCTTTGCCCAGGAGATTATGCAGGCCCAGGCAATGCCAGCAAGGCGGAGGGAGTCGATGGGGTGGGGGTGGGGGGTGGTCTTCTCTCAAGTGTAAGAGAAAAGGTGTGCAAACCACTGAGGATGGGCCTCAGAAGCTGCAGACAAGAGCTGCAGAACCTTCAGCGTGTGGCAGTTAATATGGAGGGAAAGTGCATGAGAGAAAAAAAAAGGTAGATGGGGGAGGGGGAAGCAAGACAGGACCCCCAGGTCACTGTGCCTTTTGGAGCTAAAATCTCATGCTTCAGATCCCACCAATAGAAAGCCAAATGTTGATTTTGCATAAGTCTGATATGTTCATACTTAGTGCTTTGTTGATACTTAGTGATCAGCTGCGATGCTTGCATTGGGAGACTTTATTGGTCTTTAAGACATTACCTGTTACACCTCCAGGCTCTTGGGAATCAAGGCAACTAGCATGTGAGAAATCAGACTGTGTTCTCACGGTTCAGTGGGAATCTGGACCTTAATTAAAACATCATTAACTAAAATATTCCACACATGCCCCCCACCCAACACTCACTCAACAACAGAATTTCACACTCATGTATTTCCGTGAGGTATTGAGAGCTTTGCTCACTCCTAACATGGGAAGACTGCTTTCTCCTACTAAAGGAGACAGTGTTTAGTGTGGCGGTCCTAGGGTGATGGGGGAGGGCAGAGTCAGGAGCAAGGAGGGCAGCATTACCAGCAGCTCCTGGGGCTTCACAGAGTTGTCGGTGTAAATACACAGCTTTTCCGCAGTCAGTGGGATGGTCTCTTTCAGCTTGGAAGCTAGGAACATGCACACAGCGCCCAGGAGCTGAAGATGGGTCTTAGGAGTTGGGACACCAGCCAAGAAACGGTCCAGGTAGTTCATGGCCAGAGGGAAGACCTCTTCTTCACACTTCTGTTCCTCACAGACCTACAATCAGAGTGGGATGGGGTCCAAGGGGACAGTGAAAAAATAGTATCAGAAACAGACAGAAAGAAAAAAAAAAGCATAATCCGTGGTAACAAACAGAATTAATTTTTGTGTGGGTGTGGGGGGGGAGAGTAGAAAGGATAGTAAGAATAGAGGTGAGAACGCTGGGGTAAATCCGAAGAGCTCTTGGGGCTCGGGTATTCCCACAAAACTGAAAAAGGTGATGAACTAAAGTCTCCACAAACCCCAAGGCAAAGCCCAGAGCCGCCGCCGCCTGCCGCTCCCTCTGGCACACTAACTCACTCTCTTTTTTGGATTTCGTCATCTTTTCAAAAAATCAATAAAAATATTCTGGAAGCTCCGAGAGTCTACTTCTTGGTCTCATTCGGATCCCCAGATCCTATTCTGCCATTCCCGACAATTGAAAAAAATGCCCAGGGTGGTCTCGGCGGCCCAGGGGCCGTTGTTCGGTGGGTGGGTGGAGAAGAGAGGGGGAGGGAGGAGGAGGAAGCGCGCCTCAGCCGCCGCAGTTAGAGTCGGAGCAGGGGGGACAGCTTAAAAAAAATTATTAAAAATCGAGGAAAAATCCTAGAAACGCTCTATGGGCCTGAAAACCCCAGAGGGGCTCCTAGCTCCCTGGAATAGAGGTTTCGGGTGTTCGTAAGGTCGGTATCTTCACCCCAGGGGCTCTGGATCGCACTGGGGAAACTTGCAGAGTGTTCGGCTGCGGCCCACAAGGGAAGGCTGTGCCCCGCTGGGGGCTGGGTGAGACGAAACCAGGGAACCCCCCTCAAGGAGGAATGCGGGACTCTGACCTCCCATTTGGGGGTGCCCCCTAGCCCGCTCTACACACACCTCCTCCCCCAGCTTCCTACCCCACCCAAATCTGCGCGCTGAAGAAGCAGCCAAACTGTAAGTACAACCTTGGTGAACTGAGGTCTGGGGAAGAGGGCACGGCCAGAAAGAGGGTGCCCAGGATCATGGGGTGCTGAGAGGGGGTAGGGGAGTTGGCGAATGTTGCCAGCCCTTGTAAATGGAGTTTGCAAAGCAACATGGCGAAACCACGGCAGGTCCAGAGCTGTGCATACGTGGGCACCCTGCTCTCTCGGCAAAGACTGCAAGGCTAAAGCAGCGGTTCTTTCAGACTGTCCTAAACGCACGTTTTTATTCAGTGTGACTTCCGGGGCTCTCCTGAATTCCCTGTTTCTCCCCCACCCCCAACCCCCGCCAAACTGCCAACGCAGAGTCCTAAGGCTCAGGGGGTTTGCCCCAATCTTGGGAGTAGGGGGTCTTTATATGTTGGTATGGATTGTTAGGTCTCAGTACCCTCTGGGGTTTCACTGAAGGCAGCCGGGGTTACTTCCACAGCACAGATCAGAAATGGGGGTGGGAAGACGAGGAAGCCACATGAAGGCACACGCGCGCGGGATGCCAACCCCCCCCCACCGGAGGGGACATCCTCGCCTCACCCACGTTTTCCTCCACTAGTTAACCTAGTAAGGGACAGAATTAGCGTCCCTCCCAAGAGTGCGGGCTACCCCGCGCACGAGCTCCGGGAGGCCAGTGCAGGGGTGGTCCTCTCTGTTTTAGGGTCTCTTCGTGCTGGAGGTAGGGATGGAGCGGCTGGGCCTGCCTCTCCCTGAGAGCGTCGCCCGCACACCTACCTCTAGCATCCAGGTGGCCACCATCCTGCGCATGTACGGCTGGATGTCCTTCTGCACGCACTTGAAATAGGAACACTGCGGGAGGTAGCGCTCCTCGATGGTCAACAGGTTCTGCAGGACGCGGTCTTCCAGCAGGTTGCGGTCCGGCACGGCCCTGCGGACCGGGTCCACCTCGCAGCACAGCAGCTCCATAGCCAGTCGGCCACCACTCGGTCCCGACTGTAAAAATTTTTTTTAATTATTTTTTTGGAGGTGGAGAGGGTGCTTCCCTTACCTCCTTCCTTTGGCTGAATGGGAGATCTGGGAGAGGAAAGAAATGTCAGAGAGAGGCAGTGAGGGGGAGAGAGAGAGAGAGAGAGAGAGAGAGAGACAAGAGTGGAAGGGGAGCGAGCGGAGCCTCTAGGGCCGCCTGGCTCGGACCGGTCCTTCCCTCCGAACTGCCTCGCTCTCCTCAGCTCGCTCTCCTCTCTCTGAGGCAGTGACGCAAGCTAGAAGGGCAGTTAGATCTCCTCCCCCTCTCAGGTTCCTCCTCCCCCTTTCCTCCCCTCTCCTAGCGTCCCTCCCCTCCTTTCAATCTTTCCCTCCCTCTTTCCCTTTTCTCTCCCCCCCCCCTTCCCTCTTGTTATTAAGGAGCACAGCAGCTGGCCTGACCAAACTTCAAACACGATCCCCGGCTCCCCACCCCCAACCCCTCTCCCTAGTTCTCCGAGGCACTCTCCCTCTATCCAGCCCCGCATGCTAGGGGCCCCGGATAGGGGAACCCACAAAACCCATGGATTCCTATTGATTCTCTATCCTTTCTGACGTCCTGTAGGCATACCATGGGGGCATAAATGGGGGGGGGGTGCCCTCTAACTTCGGAGGCTTGCAATGTGATCAGGAAAACAGCCCACTTTTCAAGATTCAGGTAGACTGATTTAACACGTGGATGAGCTCAGATAACTTAGAAGTAGACCCCTGAATGAGGAATAAGGAAAGGCTGATCTCAGAAAATTGCAACCTCGCAAACCCAGGGTTAAAGGTTATGTCCCTGAAGCTTAGACTCCTGATAACTTTCAAGCTGTTTTCCGGCCCCGCGCCATGTACGTGGAGAGGAAGAGGAGGCAAGGGTGGATGGTGGAGGAAAGGGGTACTTCTCAAGCCTGGTAAAATATGACCCTCCAGTGGAAACCTTCCTGTTCTTGGGGGCGCCATTGGGCAACGCGGCCAGCCGCTCAGGGCCTCCGCAGTCCGGGGGCAAGTCTAGTCGCGGTTCCTCCGCGGGCCTCGGCCACGCAGGAAAAACCCGCTTCCTCGCCCCTGCATCTGCTGACAAGCCGCCCTAGGTGTCTGCGCCGAGCGTGGCCACACTGATACAGCTTTCTAGGAAATGGCTCGGGAGGGGCCAGGGAGGGGGAGAGAGAGGGTTTAGGTTTGGCTCTCCTTGCGCCAGCAAGGCCACCTTTCCTTTTCCCTAGAGACTCCTGAGTCCTGCGCCCCTCAATCCCCGACCCCGCGGGGGCTCGCGCCTCATCCGCCAGAATTTTGGGTCGTCTCTGACATGAGCTCTAAAGCATCCTGTGGTCAAGGCTGTTTGAAGAAGGGGACACGTTGGCGTTTCCTCACCTCTTTCCTGCTCCCACCCCTGCCTTTATATTCCACTTGGGGAGGAAGGGGCGAGGACCCAGCGCCACCCCCCTCCTCGCATGGTGGCCACGCTGGCACGTGCAGATAGCATGGCGTGGGTTGCACCTCTCTGGGCACACGGAGGGCCACTGAGTCCCTCCTTAAGAATGGGGGCCGATCAGGGACGCCTAAGGCTAGCAGAGGCTGAGGGGTGCGGTGGCACGCTGTGGGGGCAACACCCGTGGGCTCTCAGAAAGGCCCGGGAGGGGAGGCAATAAAGCCGAGGTGCAAGCGATTAACTCCGACCCTGGGCCAGCCCCTTTAAACGAGGGTGGGGCGGAAGGGGTGGGCGGGGGGAGGGGATATCACTTTAAAAGGGTGAGTAAGAGTTTGGGGCGCCGTCTCCCCTCCCTCTATTTGCATAGCCAATAGCTCTGGGGCTCCTGCTACTGCGCGCTGATTGTTACCGGGCAGATTACTTTTTTTTTTTTTTTTTTTAAAGTAGGACGCCTTCCCGCTACATCAAAAGGAAGCCCGGGGAGGGCGGAGGGAGAGCCGGGACCTGGGCGGGCTAGGCCCTCACAGGGGCCCGGGCTCCTCGGACCCTATCAATGGCAGCGGGAATTAGTATCCAATCTACTGCGTGTAAAGAAAGGGGAGGGAAGGGGCGGGCAACGGAAAATGTCTAATTGCAATGGAAGCCATTAGCTTTCGGGGGTGGAGGGGGAAACTCATTGAGAAACTCAAGTTGTAAACTTAAGACGGAACAGTCCTGCTGCGCCCAAGGTGACGCTTATCTAGCTCACTCTGTCCATCACCTGTTGGTTTTAATCAAGATGGGCTTCCCGAATAGAGGTTTTGATGTCATCCTGCAGAGAAATGTGAATTTACGCTTTAAGACCTCATAAAGCAATGACGCAAAACTTCCCCAGGGCCACCTCGGAGGAGCAGATCTGACACCGCTCCTGGACAGGGGCGCAAAATATGGGGAGTCAGAGGTGTACTGAGGTATCCATATACCCCAACAGAGAAGCTTGGGGGCATCCAGTCTCCCCACACTACTCGAAGGCTAGCCATGCAGTCTCCTCCACAACTCCGGTGAAGACAGCATCCGGAGCTCGCGGGGCGGAGAAGAGGCGGGTGGTCGTCGTCGGGACTAGCCCACCCGGAGGACAAAGTCTGGGTGGCAGGTCCTCCCAGAGCCAGCGGAGGGCCCCTCGCCTCTTCCATCCCCCACTCTTGGCTTTGCAGTGAAATTCCAGCGGGGAGGGGATCCTGGGGGTGGGAGAGGTGGCCTGCGGCAGGGAGGGCCGCGGAGGAGGGGAGGAGAGGGTCGCAGGACGGAGGCCCCTACGTCTGGAGACCGGAAAGTTACAGCGCTTCCCGACGGAGAGGCTCTCCGCTTCAGCTCCCCCATTCTCCCCCCTCCTACTAATGAGGGTCCCCGAAGGTGAACCTCGCTGCGAATCCGTCCCCAGCACGTGGGGTGCGGCGTGAGAGGGTGCGGAGGTTGGCAGCATGTCCCTTGAGAGGTTGGGACTGGAGTTGTGTTTTCTCTGTCGGTCGCCACTCTGACCACGTGTTTGAAAAAATCTTCATTTCTTTTTTTCTTTTCTTTCATTCTTTTTTTTTTTAAATAAAAATAAGAAGTGCTCCAGCTAGTACATAGGACAGGGCATACCGTCTTAGGAGCAAGTGTAATTATTTCCTTGCATGTGGACTCAGGTGTGCAGAAGCACGAGTGTGCTCTGCTGCGGGGGGGGGGGGAGGCGGGGGTTAATAAGAATAAGCGCTCTCCTCCCAATCCCCCCTTCTTTTAACCCCTGAAGGTGGAAAGATCCTTTATTGGGTAGGGACCCAGGTAGAGTGGTAAACTTGCGCCAAATATGAGTTTTACTGGACTTATATCCCTCCAGGACGTGCCCCCTCCCGTCTCCCTCCCTCTTGCGTCTAGCAGTTTCGGTTGGAAAGTGTACAAAGCCCGTAGGTGTGAGGTGCAGCCGGGTGTTGGGTGTTTATAGGCATATTTCTGCAGGAACCTGCCACCTAGGCACACATTCTAACAAGCTCACCTGGCGGATACCAGCCAGCCAGGTGACCCTGAGGACGCCCCAATCCGGCGAGCTGCTGGTTCGAATCCCGTCACCTCGGATCAGGGACATCTCGGTCCATGATTGAGGGTGGGGGTGTCATCGCTTCATCCCTGGCTCCCCGGAATAACAGAGCACTTGTGTTACTTCATGGATAAATGGGTGGCCAAGCAATCAAACCTCCAAAACCCGATGGTTGCTTAGTGCAGAGCTAACTGAGAAAAGGCTCAGAAGGAGGAGCGGGGGGGGGTGGGGTGGGGGAGAGACATAAAGACCCGGGTTAAACTGTGAGGAAGGGGAGGGCGTGAGGCAGAGTTGGGAAATGTGCAAGGACCCAGGACTGGAGGCCCCTACCCCGGAACCAAGCGCACTCAGGACCCTCCCCGACAGCAGACCTGGTGAACAGTCAGTCACCCGGGCTGTGCACCACAGCGACCCTCGGATGGGTGTCGGCGCGGACCCAGGTAGAGCCCTGGTGACAGAGGATAAGGTGGGGATGGATTCAGAAGCCCGGGCCTGCAGACGGTTCACCCACCTCGCACCTCTCCCTAGTATTTAAAAAAAAAAAAAAAAAAGTTAAAGACCCAAACTTCCCCGTCTTCCTGTCTGATTCAGCTTCAGGACACGCCTCACCCGGCCGAAAATAGCCCTGGAAACGCATTTGTCCTGTAAAAGTGAATTTGCCAGTAAAATCTAGAGTACGGTGGGGGGCGTCGGGCCTGTGGCGTCGGGGGTCCTGGTCCTTCCCCGGGGCGCCTGAAGGAGGGGACTGTAGGCCGATGGAACCACGCCTCTGCTTGGGGAGCCAACACGCTGCTTTTTCGCGGAATTTTGACGTCACCCGCATGTGGGGGAAGGGGCTGAGAGAGCGAGAGGAAGCGGCGAGGGAGGGGGCGGCGCAGCCGGTCGCTCGGTGGCCGCCCAACCGCTGGCTGGGTCCCGGGTCTCTAAACACCCCGTGCCACGGTCCGAGTTGCGCCCCTGCGGCATTGCTCCGCTCCCTGATCCCAGGCATCCTTCACCCCAAAGACTCCCCCTCCCTACACGCTTATTTATATTTATTTATTTTTTACTTTGAAATCGAGATCCGCTCTTTGCTCCAGAAAAGGCTGGTTTCTTTGGTTTGTGGTCCAGTTCTTCTGGTCCCTGAGATCCGACCGAGTATCTCGATTGCTGGTGGCGAGGGCCGCCCGGACTTCCTAAGCCTGTCTCCACTCAGGAAGACGAATTTGTACCTTTTTGCTCTTTGAGAACAGAGTTCTGTGTTTACTTATACGCGCGGGTTTTTTTCACGCGCGACCAATTCGTCCCTGTCTCACACCACACTCTAAACATCCGCTGAATCCGTTACTTATGGTGACACGCGGAAGCTCCTGGGGCTGTATGGGAACATCCACCCACGGACTTTGCTGTACCCACAGCTAACCTATCTATAAACACTTCTGTGAGAAGCCCAGAGAGATGAGCGAAAGTGCAGGGCCACTCCCCGCCCACTCACTGGATCCCCACGTGGCATCCGTACTTGTGGAGAACCTTCCAGAGAGACTGCAGGGGTTGAAAGCTGCGGGGTGAGCCCACGCACCTCTGTTTCCCCTGAAATTGGGCAAAATCTTTTCAATCTTTCAGTTTAGAGGCGTGGGGGCTAAAATGTGTCATTATCTTTTGAGCCCACGATAATTAGGATGAGTACATGCTGACATTCAAGAAGCACAGAGGGGGTGCTGGGGAGAAAACTACCACCCGGCTCTGACTTTTTTTTTCAGCTTCAGTGAGGTAAAGGGGCTTGTGGGAGGAGCCAGGGGCTTCTTTGAAAAGGACTTGATGTGGAATTACTTGTTACAAAAGTAGGGGAGTTTTCACTTTGAATGAGAGGTGAGGCTTGGAAAGATTTCTGTTTTGAAGAGGACAGAAAGGTTATGAGCAATACTTTCTTGCTTTGTTTGAATACATTCTCTATTTTTAACTTATTATTTAGTTCATTTTCGTTTAATAATTGCCAGTCTGACCCAAGCAGCCTTGTTTTGTTACTTCTGGGGCAGGGGTGAAATTATAATTAATAAAAATGTCAATAAATTGCTTTTGAGGCTCAGTGTGAGAGACTTTAATTGAAGAATGACTCATTTTAGGTTACTGATGCGATGAACATTTACTTTGTGTTTACAAGAGAAAAAAACAGAATAGAGTATTAAACATTTTAAAAAGAAAAGTACTAGAGGAAGTGTTTAAGAACCTAAAAGACAAATACTCTTTAAATTTTGCTTCGTCTTCATTTGAGACTTTAAATTGTGGACATTCTCTGTAAAACTTTTAACATTACTACTACCAGATCTTTTTTAAAAAGCAAAAGTTAATTTTGTTTTCTAAACACTTGACTTTTGTTCAATTGCAAACATTTCCCCCCTTTTTTAAAAAAAAAAACAAAACAAAATACTCATTTTCGTGGTGCTATTGGACATTTCTATTTCATTGTATTTTTGAGCCATATATCAGCTACAACTAAATTGCAGCCTTATAAAACATTCTCACCAATATTCTCTTATTTTCTATCATATTTTTCAATCATTAAACATAAGGACTGTCTGAATTTGTTAGCACAGTTTACCCACAATCCCATAGCATACCAGATTCACTCTCCAACCTTTCCATAATTAATTCAGTTTTATTAAACGGAAAAATGATTTTCTTCTTGAACTTTTAGCTCTTCTCCTTTTTTTTTTCTAGAGGCTGGTTGAAATTTACTTTTAAAATTATTTTCTTGGTATTGTTTTACCAGGATTTAAAATCAGAAAGGATGAGTTTTGCATTTTGAAGCTGGGTGCTTGCAAAGTCTTACTGTCTTCAAAATGTACACCTTTGGAGGAGAAACTGTATGTTGGAACTTTCTGGAAGGGTGCAGTTTGTAACTGTATGCTAAACTAAGCCCACACTAGCTTGGACCCCTATGAGGAATGTATGTCGTCTTTGCTCAGCTTTAAGTCAGGACATCTGCTTTTGCATGACCTTGACACAATCAGTGTCTGTGTGCTGTGCAAACAAGTCTGGAGCAGAGGGGTTTGTATGAAGGATGAAATCAGAGCAGAAAAAAAAAAATCCAAATATGTTTCTGCTCTCAAGTGTCTCAAATCACACTCTTCATTGTGGTCCTATCGGCTGTAAATCAAATGACTCTGTGACACGTAGAGGCAGCTTCTTCAAGTCCCAGTGTGTGTACTAGTTATGATAGTTAGGATAGTTAGGATAGGATAGTTAGGATAGGATAGGGGTGAGTCTTGGTCTCACCTTGATCCAATGTAGGAGTCTTCACTTCCTTCTTTGCTTCAAAATTATCACCATATAGTTAGGTTTTTGTTGGAGGGCAGAGCACCAAAAACATTCAGTTCTGACAATTTTTGAAACCAAGTCACCCACTACCTTGATAAAGAGGAGAAAGGAGAGAAAGCCCATACAGAATTCTAAATGAATAAGAGAATTTCTTTGACTTATTTCCAGAGCCCTGTTCCTTCATCATGCCCACCTATGTTTCCATTTGCTTGAGAGCAGCCAGTCAATAGAATGGGGAAATGCCAGCATCAGAACCCAAGCCCTACCCTGGTATCACAAAAGGTGTTGTGAAGCAAAACTTTTGAGCTGATTTGTAAGAGGTTTCATATGAAATGTCTTACACTTAGCATCCCACGGCCACCAATTGTTTCAGGACCATGAAATCTTACTTTTTTAAAAAACAAACCACAAAAACCAATGTTTTTTGATGGCAGACACTTCCATCGTGACTGGAGTCTGCGGGCCACCATGTGTGGGGTTCGCACTGACACAAGTTAACTGAAGACATTTAATTGTGTCACGCGCAGCCCATGGTCCCCATTGTCTCACGATAAACTAGAGAACTGCCTTTCCTGTCCCCCACTCTCTCCTGAAAATACATTCGTCTCTTTTCTTTCTAGAATAGACTAGTGTGTGTAATTTAAAATTTCCTTAGCAGAATTTTGAATAAGCCTCCAATTTACTTCCCTCAGTACAAGAAACGTTCACATAATTACTCTTTGTAATATAATCACCAGAGATTTTATGTCATCTAGCAAATGATCTAAGTGGGTCGGGAAAAGAACACTCGTGAAATTTGCTACAGTTGAGATGAAAACCATACTGACCTTGAGAAACACAGTTAGACCTCTCCTCCAGTCACTGGAGACTGCCTGGCAGACTGCACTTCACTCGGCAGAAGACAAGTGTCGATCTGGACCATAGATTAGATGCAGTCTTGCTTAGGGCTGGACCTCCTGAGGTTTTGGGCAGCCATCAAATATGCCTCTGTGTTCAGGAGTTTGCTGTAGAAACTTTATACAGGACCCGCCAGGGTTAATCATGCTGAGAGATCACGTATGTGCTGGGCTGATAATATCACAGGTATATGTACAAATACAGTTGGGAATGTCGGGGCCATGATTTGGACTTGTAGAATTTGAACGGTCTAAATGGATGAGTTGACAGGGTGGAGATTTTTATGCATCTGGCTTTTACACTTCACTTATTTGATTAAAACTGGATCCTTCTAAAAGCTGAACTCAGGGATAGTTATGGAAGTTATAACGGGCATATATAGCTTCATATCTTTTCAACAATAAATGTGTTGAAAGGTGTGAAAGAAAAGAGTTGACAGATGAACTCCTGGCCCCAGTAGCACATTCTCTAGTGATTACAAGTGGGAAAAATTAACATATTAGATAAATGAGTATTTTTTTTAATAATAAAATCTGGGTGCAAGAGTAGAGGTTTCATAGAGTGGTTTTCTGACATGCATGAAGCCTGGAGTGGACAAGAATGGATCTATAGGGTCAAAGAGCTTAGAATGAGGTGCTGTGCTGACATTGTAGCAGGGAGATGCAGTGTCTTCTCTTTAGACCGAGTTCGGAACTATTACCTGGTTTACGTAGTGTTTTTAAAATTCCGCTCTGAAAACATGTTCTTAATTTGTAATCTATTAGGAGCACAGCAGAGACCAGAATGGGAGATGTCAAACATTATAAACGTAGTCCTTTGAGACTAGGTAAAGGCAGACCTGTGTCCTTGGTCCCTCATTCTGTGAGCATCCTGGTTTCTGTGAGCGGCTGTGTGTCTCAGAGTATCTGCTTGTCCTGGCAGTGGACAGGACAGGAATTAGTGTACCATTCTTTTTTTGAGGGGTGACTTGAGGCTGAAGCAGCTCATCCTGCCACACACAGGCATAGCTAAATCTATAGTAGAGCATTTTAAAAAATTTTTAATTTATTTTTACTTCGATGTGCATTGGTGCTTTGCACACATGTTTGTATGTGTGACTGGGTCAGATCTCCTGAAACTGGGGTTACAGACAGTTGGGCGATACCATGTAGGTGCTTGGGATTGAACCCAGGTCCTCTGGAACAGCAGTTAGTGCTCATAACCACTGAGCCATCTCCCTGGCCCCACAGAAAGTCTTAGTAGCTTACATTGTCACCAGAACATGCTACTTGTCCTTGGCACCATGCAAGCGAGACAGTGCTAGCTTGGAAGTCAGAGGTCTCTTCTTCTGCTTCCTGATGTGCCCTCAACTAGTATTGTGACCTTAGGGTTGGCATCTGTGATCCCAAGACTGAGTTTGCTCATCCGCAGAATCAGCTGATTGTAATAAGTAATCTTTAAGTTCCCCCTCAGTTCTGCATCCCTGTTGGCACCACTCTTATTGCCGTCAAAATGGGGTTCCAATCCATACAGCATCAGCATCGCTGGTGTATTCTATCTTCTATAAAAAGATTTTTAAAATGTTGCTGATGTTTCCACTCCCCCACTAGTTTGAAGACTCTTACCTCATTCGACACCTGGGATCTTCTCATTCATTCTCAACTTGCTGTCAGCTGAGGGACAATGAGTGGTGGTGTCTGTTTAATCCCCAGCCACAAAAATAAAGTCAAATCTGAAAGGCATATTGAGTATGAGGCTGTATGGAATATAATGTTATTCTGGGAATGTTTAAGGAAATACTGGCTAATTCAGACAGAACCTGTTAGGGCATATACACCTGTTTTGGAGTGGGTTCTGAATTGAAGATCCTCTTCCAAGTGATTAAGTGACAGATAGGTCACCGCCCGAGTGAGTCTCTTTAAATGAGGCTAATTTTGAGCTGCATGGAACTCACGTAGCATCAGGTTCGTTGGTTGCAAGAGAATGGCATATATTCCACCACGTTGCAATATTTAGACAGGATCCTTTTTGCCTTCTGGCATGCCTTAGTATCTAGCAACATGCAGGGGAAACTGCTGGGTCCCATTTTTCTCATTTAATTTTGTTGCTTTGAATATATCAGAACCCCCAATTGTTTGGTGAACTCTGAACTCCAGGGACAGCCAACAAGATACCCACTCCTAGAATTACAAAAGTATGTGTTGGCATGTTGCTTTTCAATGCGGCGACTGAAAAAGAGAGACGTGATAGATAAGCTGTTGGATCTGGTATGCTTCCTAAACATTTCTCTGTAAAATGTCTTTGGATTAATGGAATCACGGGAAGAGTGCTGGCCAGGGTCAGGAGAGGTGTGCCCACCCCTCATCTGCCAGTACATTAACTAGGTCTCCACTGTAATGAAACACTGGAGGCAGCTTGGTTTGTAAGTAAAGAAAAGGGATTGTTTGGCTCATGGTTTTGGAATGTCAGAGTCTCAGATTAGGCAGCCCCATTGGTTTTGTCTTTGCTAGTGACAGTGTGGCCTTGGGAGACTGTGTGTGAAAGAGCTTGCATTGTCACAGAAGGGGGAGACTATGAGTACGAACCCCACAGGCTCTTTTGAGAATATGTTCCCAACAACCTGAGAACTTTCTCCTAGAATAACCTGGAACTATTTCTTCTCCCGATGGCACCCTTGTAGGCACAGGGACTTTAATAGTGAAGGAGTCCCAGGGAACGCTCAGACTTCACACAAGGCACAGTTCTGTGCAACCTGGAATCAACTTGGGTATGATCATAGCATTTTGGGGTTATCTCCAGTCTGTTTTGTGGAAGCCGTTCGGAGCATCCCCAACACGCCTCTGCTGGGGAGGAGCTCCTGTCCCGGGAGGGTATCCCACGATAGTTCTGTGCAGTGTTTATTTCTTGGATGGCAGAGAACATTTCTCGCAAAGCCAGAACCTGGGTGTATATCTGTTTACTGCATGATGATCCCTGTGCTGACTTCTTCGTTTTGTAGCTTCTTCCCAAGAACCACGTGACATTCTGAAACCAAGGTATGGGGGATGATTTACAAAAGGCCATATAACTATCCAGAAATGGAAACCTCAACTTCCTGACCATCTGGCAAAAAATGTTTTAAATCCATCCATCCAACCATCATCCATCCATCCATCCATCCATCCATCCATCATGTGTGTGCACACATGTACACACGTGAACATGTGCATCTGCATGTATTTGCTATGATACCTGAGGAGAGATCCAAGGGCAACTTGTGAGAGTCAGCAGCTCTGTCCTTCACCATGGACACAGATCATCAGACTCGGCAGCAGCCACCTTCACCGGTGCACACCTCACAGGTCCTGCTTGAAGGTTTATCCAGAAATGCTGCCTTTTGCCATGAAAACATGGCAGAACAAGACATAACCATAGTTTAGACTTTCAGTTTACCAGGTACTTGTGGGTATAAGTCCTTCATCCTGTCTTTTCTCTTTGGACATCAGCTCCTTGCCCTTGGGCTGCCCTGCTAAGGATTCCGTCTCTTTACTGGTATCCATCTTAGTGTGCGTCCTTCCTAACGTGTAGCTAGTGAAAAGGTAGAACCTGGAATGATGTTCAGAACCCACAGACCATGAAGGTAATGGCAGAAAAGCATGAATTGCCATCTTGTCTCCCTGGCTATGTGTTCTCAGAGAAACTCAGCTTCCAGTACCACTGAACACAGTACTCTAAAGAGAAATGATTCTGCCATTTTATCCAGGCTGATTTTGTGAATGAAACCTAAAATTGAACCCATTTGTTCATTATAAATGGGTTAAACTCAACTATGAATCATCTTACACCTTCTGTGTTCTGTGGCCCCAGGGAACAGAACTAGGGTCTTATTCAGAGTCACACTTCTGATGGATGCTTTGAGGGGAGACGCAGTGGCAGAGGATCAGCCTACAGAGCACGCGGTATTTCCAGAACAACTAAAACAGGGCAGGTGTTAGGGAAGATGCTTAAAAAAAAAAAATGGATTCATGGAACTGGAAAAGAGGATGGTGGATAGTGGAGACAGCTGGGATTAGTGTTGCTGTGATGAAGTGTATGGTAGTATGGCTGCTACTGACACAGCAGCGTGTCTTGGATGAGGAGGGCTGCCCTTCGGGCTGCTGGGAGGCTTGTGCCATCACCTGGCCCACCTTACTCTATTGCTGCCTGCTAAGCCAGTGCTACCGCTTGACCCACAGTGGAGCTGTGCTATCACCTTTCAGACCTGGGGTTCTACAGTACTTGGAGTGTCTCTCTGCTCCATGAAGATCTCAACTCTGGGCTGTCCTTGCCCTCTGTTCACCATCACTCATCAGCCACTGCCCACATGAAGGGTTTCATCACAGCCCAGTCCCTGGAGTCTTGAGTCTGACAGGTACCAAGGATGCTGCTCATTTTCAGCAGATGGGGTTGGGATATTCACCTACACCATTCTGGAAGTACAGAAAACCTTAAACATCCATGCCAGTGTTTTCTGAAAGCAAGGGGAGCGGTTCAGGGAGGAGCGCTACGTATCTTAACGACTTGATATTTATTTTAATGGCTTTTTAATGATTTATCTGATGATACCGTCCCATTTGACAAATGTTTCTATGGTGTTGAAGTTTTTAAAGAGGGATCTGTTTTACAGAGCACAAGGCAAAGATGCACTGTTTTAGAATCGCATGGGTTGTCTGTAAACAACTCAAACTGAGGAAGCACTAAGTCCTTGAGGAAGCCAGCACCAGCAGTGTCTGCCCCTTGCTCTCGCTTGCCATTTCCCCCACTCCACCCCCCACAGTGACAGAGCTGGCCGTGCGGCCCACCTACTCCTGCAAACTCGGAAGTTCAGGCTTCTCTCGCGCTGTCTTTATTTAAACAGTGTTGCCATCATTTCCTATCTCGCATGGCTTCCTGCTTCTGTTCTGGTCTCCCGGTGACTCACCCTCTCTGGCTGACCTTGGCCGCTTCTCACTGCTTACTTCTGCTTTCGTGGTGTTTCCCCCATGGCCTGCCCGTGACTTTCGCCTCTCTGTGTGCATCTGCCTTTGTCCTGTGCCCTCCCCGACCTTTTTTTTTTTTTTTTTTTTTTTTTTTTTTGCCACTGACTTTTATCTGGCAGTTCTCTGGAAGCACTCCATTCTAGAAGCTTTGGGCTCATTCAGCTCCTGCTCTGTGCAAACAGCCCTGCGCTCATACATTATCCAAAATAGCATTTCAACTGCCTGGGTGACATGCTGGGTATCAGGACTGATGTGAAGGGGACGTTTGATTATTATTATTATTATTATTACTATTATTATTAACAAGCAAAGCCAGGGGATGAGCTGTTGTAGGTTTTCTTTGTTGTTGTTTGTTTTTTGTTTGTTTTGTTGTTGTTGTTGTTTTTACATTTATTGTGTGCACGAATTGGGGTGGGGGATGGGGAGGTGCATACCAAAGTGTGTGTGTGTGATCATTAGAGCAAACTCATGGAATTGGTTCTCACCTTCCATTACATAGGTCCTGGGGATCGAACTCAGGTCATCAGGTTTGGCAGCAGGTACATTTACCTTTTACCCTCTTAGCCATCTTGCTGTCCCCATGTAGTTTGAGTCCTGACTGTACTCCTACAATTATATTAAAGGCTTGGTCCCAGTAGTATTGCAAATGGGATGTGGTTAGGTTAAATGTAGGCAAAGGAAGTTAGGTCCTGAAAGAGAATCCTTGAAGGATATATTGAGGTCCCAGTTACTCAGCCCCTCCTCCCTCTTGGCCACCTTGACTACCAAGACACATGCTGCCTTACCACAGACCCCAAAGCAGTGGGAACAAAGAATCACAGGCAGAATGATCAGAAATAGTGAACCAAGATAAACTTTCCTCCTTGAAACTGAACAGTTTGCATGTTTGTTCCGGTGCCAGAAAGCTGACGTGTGTGTGTGTGGGGGGGGGCTGTGCTGTCCATGCAGTGTTCTTCGAAGTCATCATGCATCTCTTTCTTTTTAAAGTTATTATTTTATGTGCACACATAGCTTGCATGTATGTGCACCACGCACATGCCTGCTACCCTGGAAGGTTAGAAGAGAGGGCTTCAGAGCCTTAGGAGCTTGAGTTACAGATGGTCTTGAGCCGCCATGTGGGTGCTGGGAACTGAATCTGGGTCCTTTGCAAGAGCATTCAGTGCACTTAACCACTGAGCCTGATGTATTTCCAAGGACATGGAAAGTCATATGGACGGCTATGGATATGCTGGACAGAATCTTGCAAAGGCACTCACTTTTTCAGCTGAGGACAGGAAGTGACAGTGAAGTCAAGACTTTAAACAGCGTACCAGGTTGCTGAAGGCACACCACAACAGTCACAAAGTCCCTCCACAGGGGCTATTTAAAGAACTGCCTGTCTGAATGTTACCCGAACACAAAAACACCACAGACCCTTCCGAGGTTGTAGATGACCAAGAACATAGACTTCACACAATCAGTAGAGGAAAGTCAATTAAGGAAAAACACAGCACCAACAGAGCTCCAGCAAGGATTGGGGGGCAAGTGAGAGGTCCTACTTCAGTCTCGAAGGTGGGAAGAGATGGAGGAAAACACCTGACACCAATCTCTGGTCTCTACACACATGCACACAATTGTGCAGGCATGTACATAAATTCTCACATCACACACAAACACATGCACAAATAAAAAGTAAAGGAGAAATTAAGGTATTTGCAGATAAACAACAACTGACAGATTTTATTGCTAGCAGATTTCTTTATATAAAATACAGACTAGAAGCTAGAAGTATGGAACAGTGAGAATACACACAGTTGGCACACAAAGAGGTGCTGGGTTAAATGTATAGCACAGGAAGGGAGAGAGTGGGGTAGATATTGAGAGCTCTTGCATCTTTAATGAAAGGACACTAGACAGTAACTCAAATCTCACAGAAATCAAGGCACCAAAACATAATTATGTAGGTAAATAAGAATAAAATGCATATGTAGAATTTTCTGTTATATAAACATTTTCTTCTGATTTAATTAGCAGTTATAAGATGTCATTGATGACACCATGTATGAAGATGTAATTTGTATAATGACAGCACAGAGAAGAGGGAATGTTGTACTGGTGTTAAGCTTTTTAATGCTGATGTTAAATTGTAATTACCCATGCGATTGTTGTTTTAGGATCTTAATTGTAAAGCCAACAATATTCAGTAAGAAAACAGCTAACAAAATAATATATCTACAAAATTAAACAATAAAAGAATTCAAATGTCATATAATATCTGTTAAACATAAAAACAAAACCCTGATGGGAGAAAAGAAAAAAGTCTCAATCTTTCTATGAATGATAGGACAAAAGGCAAACACGAATACTGCCTTAGTAATAATTACACTAACTGTAAATGGACTAAACACTCTAATCAAAGAAAACAGACAAGTAAAGAGAACATGCTCCAGATATGATGTGCTGCCTGTCAGGGACAAATTTTAGATGCTAAGAAAGTATGTTTAAAGTAAAAAGTTGGAGCCTGGGAATGTAGCTCATCAGTGTTAGAATGTATTCATGAGGCCATGGGCTCAATTCCCAGTATCATAAAAAAAGGTTAAAAGATGGAAAAGCATACACATACACATAGAGAAGAGCTGGAGTGGGTATGTTAATTCCAGACAAAACAGACTTTCCTACAGGAAAGAGCTTTTTACAGTGATAGAAAGGGAAATCATCCTGGAAGACCTGGCCATTGTAGTTCGTATGCACAGAAACTCAGAGCTGCAAATTAGACGGGAAACTTTTTTTTTTAATGTGGCAGAAGCTTGTCCCCCACTTACACAAGATAAATCTAACCACTGTCTGACAAGACAGGGTTTCGGTGCTTGAAGCCAACTCACATCCCTTCTCACTTTCCATTCCGTGCCACGCCAGCCCCATGAATGTTTTCCTAAGATATGATTACATTTTTTTTTTTTTCTGTGAAGAGCGCTACTGTGGCATCAATCAGAAGAGGCGACACCCTTTGCAGAACCTCCGATTTGGATAGAAGCTGAGATGATCTTATGCAAACCTGTTTTTGTTTATATTATTGTGTTATATTTATATTATGTTTATATATATTGAGGCCACTTTGGGGTCAGATGACCTTTTCACAGGGGTCATCTAAGAGCATCTGCATAGCAGAAATTTACATTATGATGTACGACAGTATATATCAAGCAGGCTAGATCCCAAATGGTTCTTCACTCACCTGCTTACCCGACAAGCCATGATCTTTGTCCAGTTTTGATTCCATTTTTCTTCCCTGATAGAGCTGCTAAATGTTTTCTTTTGTGTATTTTACCGGGGATGGAGTGGGGAAGACGAGGTGAGGGAAGGAGTGATCCTTAATTTGAGTCATGCTGACATTCTGTAAGGTTTGCTTTTATTTATGGGTATTTGCATGTAAGTAATGCAGATCTCATGGATTCATATACCCAAGGAGCTAGAAAAGGATGTCAGATCACCTGGAGCTAGAGTTATAGGCAGTTGTGAGCCACCTTACATGGATCCTGGAAACTGCTGGGTGCTAGGAACTGAGCTCTGGTCCTCTGGGAGAGCAGCAGGTGCTCTTAACTGTTGAGCCATCCCTCCAGACCTAGCATGGCATACACTGTCTCAGATCTGCTGCGGTAGGAAAAACTAAGGGTAGTTAGAAGAATTGCACTGAGCATTTAAAGCTTGGATTGCTCTTTTGGGACCAGTGATCAACTTCTTGGATAAGTCACTTCAAAATAAAAGGCCTTAGAGAGGGGATGTAGCTCCATGGTCAAGAGCTTGCTTAGCTTATGAAAGGACCATGATACACCCTGAAGTACCAAATAATAACAACAGCAATAACAGTAAGAAGTAGTACTGTACTACCACAGCACCTTTTCAGTGCATATAGTCATTGTGTTATGTATGTTACCTATGAACACATGTAAATGGGGTTTGATAATGAAAGTTGCCAATAGCCTCATGGGTTAGGGAATAGATTGCCTGTTAATGGTCTTTTGGACAATGATCAAGGAGACTCTGACCCCAGTGATGGATTAATCCCATCAGAGTTTCCTAAAATGGTGGTATTATTGGTAGGTGGTGAAGTGATGGAAGCAAGGCTTAGTTGAGGAAGTGGGTCATCATGTCCTGACTCTGTCCTATAATCTCCTGGTTCTAAACTAGTGGGTTACAATCCCTTTGGGGTTGAATGACCTTTTCACAGGGGTCACCTAAGAGCATCTGCATATCAGGAATTTACATTATGATTTACAACAGTAGTAAAATTGCAGGTATGAAGTAGTAACAAAAATAATTTTATGACTGAAGGTCACCGTGTGGGTCACAGGATTAGGAAGATTAAGAAACACTGTGTGTAATCTCTCTAATCTCCAACTCCTGGTCACTGTGATGTGAAAATGCTCTGCTCTGCCAGGCCTAGCATGGTGAATGGACACCTTTGAAATTAGGAGCCAAAATCAGTCCCTCTGCCCTTAAATTATTAGCTTAGAGTTTGATCACAGGCTAAAAACTAATCGACAGAACACACTCTCTTTCTGTAGAGTCTCTGTGATGTCTGGGATGTGTATATACATCATCTGAAAACAAGAGAGACTTCAAAGGCACTCATTGCTGCTTAGAACAAACCCAGTGAGGCTCAGGTCTACATGTCCTTCCCCAAACCCCACTTAAACTTTGGCCAAGCCAACTTCACCTCTACATTTTTATCCAAATTTCCTCCAGGTAGGGTTTCAGCATTTGTATGTGATGATGAACTCCAAGTGTTTGAGACCAGGGCCATTGCCTTTTGAATGGATGAGAATGAGGAGCTGTGGGTACAGCCCAGTTGGTGCTGTAGGTGAGCTTTGCTGATAAAGACAGTTCTGCAGTGTTCCCAAGCATGGGCATCATGGACCACAACCAACAGGCTACTGAGAATGCAAAGGAGGAGGTGAAGGAAATTTTGGGGCTACTGGATGGATGTCCACCGCGTGACAATGACTTATTTGGTAGGCAAATAATGGCACTGTCTGACACCATGTCATCTCCACCCCATTAGAGCTTTACAAACAGGTCTTGGAACTGTCTTATTTCTAATTTTAATTTTATTTTTTAGTTATGTGTAGGTAGATGGGTATGTACATATAAATAAATGTGTGTGTCCCTGAAGGCCAGAAGAGGACATTGAGTCCCCTGGAGTCTTCAGTCCTGTCTGTTGGAAAAGGTGATGGTGAAGAGCCATCTTTATCTTCTTAGGAACACATTTGCAGCCCTCTCTCATTTCTGAAACTGCCAATGGGAAAGGAGCTGGAGGACCTTTCTCTAGAACTCACCTCAGAGTATCCATGGCTCTACCTTCCTTGGGCTGCCTACTTCTCTGGGATTTGACTCAACTCTGGTTGCTCCCCAGGGTCTAGTCCTCGGCCCATTTTGCTCGTTGGTTCTTCCACAGGCCTTTGATTCACTCCATTGATGCCTTAACTCATCTCTGGACTTACTCACCAGATAGTTGGGAAAAGTTCACTTGGCTTCTCTATGTTTGTCTGACTATGTGTTGCTGAGAGAAGAAATGGATGGAACAACTTAAAGGAGAAGGTTTATTTTGAACCATGGTTTCAAGGACTTGAGGTTGGCCAGGAGAACGTTAGGGTGATGGGAACCCTTGGAGGAGGGGCTATTGCTATTGACTTACTTCATGGCAAACGTGAAGCAGAGAAGAGGCATACCTTCCAGTGACTTCCTCCGCTCCTACAGTTTCTAGAACCTCCCAAAATAGCACAACCAGCCAAGATCAAGCCTTTGGGGGCCAAGCCTTAACTCCTTAACAGACATTCATAGAAAATGTAGACACTGGTCTATTCCTGTCATTGATATTTCTGCTACACGATGAGTCCCTCCTCTGAATCCCACTGATCTCACGCTTCCCTTGCTCAGGGACCAGCTCAAGCCCGACCCGCTCAACATCGCTCCAACCCCACTGAGTCTGCGCAACAGGTCAGGTGCCTCCCTGGGAACCTATGCATTGGCTGAATCTGGATAAGCAGTATAAGTCCAGTCTTAGTAAAAGTTGAGTGTCCTCTCCGGGACTAAGTTTCCTCAATTATAAACTAAAGACACCAGTAGCACCTCTCGCAGTTCATCGACTTTCTATGATGGGTGTGATGACCCTCATAAAGAGACATCCCAGCACCCAGGCAAGCAAGGCTCCACAGATGGAAGGGTGAGCCCTAACTGGCCAGCGCCAGTCAACACAGTCCATCTGTCTTGCCACAGAGGTTGAGCTAGAGTTGAGTTTGTGACCCTCACTCTTTCAGAGTGACCTGCGGAACTTCAATGGTAAAACTCGCACATGAGGTCTGGAGTTCCTGAACCACTTTCTTTTCTAACTAGGGGGAAGCCAGTATAAATACAAAGCGGATCTCCCCGGTTCAATCAGGCAGAGCTGATAAAGTCAAAGGCTCCGGAACCCAAGGCTCACTTCAATATCTCCCAGTCTCCACACGTAGAATTTCCATTGCTTGAACCAATGAAACAGGAGGGTGGCCTCAGCTACTCTGTCAGAATTCAAAGACAAGTTGCAGCTGAAAATACCCGGATTTACACCCTTTAAGTATCCGTATCACTGTTACTATTTTTGTCACTACTTTCCCATGTAGATCCAACCCTTCGCCTTCTGCTTACAAGACCCTTCGGAATCGAAAGTAGCAGGCTAGGCTGCGATACGCTGCCACTGACTACCAACCCACTGCACAGCCTGTTCTCATGCTCTTAGAGGTCATGGTAAGAGCCCCTTTCCCCTGGAGTCTGGAGTTGGAGCATCTTGGAGAAAGAGAGAGAGGGTGCGAAGTTCTGAAGCATAGTTTTAGAGCATACATTTTAACCCAGAGCCTCCCACAAGCATTTGTTGTCCTATTAAGAAACACCCCAGCCCCTGCGAGTGCTATTACTATGCCTCAGGTCTAAGATTAGACATCTGCAGTTATTTTTTCAGGATCAAGTGCTCCCCACATGTTTTGAGTACTTGATGCCCAGTTGGCATCAATGTTTGGAGGACCATGGAACCACTGAGGTGAGACCTGGCTGATAGAAGTAGGTCAGTAGGGCCTTCAAAAGTCTTATTCAGCTCTGGCTCCAACCTGTACACACTGCTTCTCAGTTTGGTCTTTGTGAACAGCCTTTGCCACGGTTTGCTGCTACCATGGATGGAACCTCTCAACTCTGTGTTCCCTACCGTAACAGCTTGAAATATGAATGCTGGGATTCAAGATGTGTGCTAACATGCCAGGCCTCCTTAGGCTCTTTCTATTGGGTGTTTTGGTCTCATTGAGGAAAAATGAAATGAAGACAGGTGTCTAGAGAGGTTATTTAATACAGGCAGTGTATGCAGCTTTCACATGTTGTAAGATCAAATCATGCTGGCACACAAAGTACTTTTGGAGGAAAGTCAAGAGTTCAACATCATCAGTGGCTCTATAGTGAGTTCAAGGCTAGCCTGCATTATAAGGGTTAAGAAAAACAAAGCCATCTCTATACAGTCAAGTAATTTCGCTTTAAAGAAAATTAAACTAAAATTCTTACACAATGCCCCATGAGTGCGGCTTACACATGAAAGATGGCGTTGGGCTCTAATCAGCCGCCCCAGACTTAAAAATAGGCTTTGGCTTGACATCAAGAAGTTGGTAAATAAATGTACATTCACTTCAAATAAAAATCTGCAGGCCCGTGTGATTCAGTGCTGATGGTATCTTCCTCCTCCAGCATTCTCAGATAACCCACTGCTTTCTCAATCACATCAGAGGGACCTTGATGGTTTTTTGGGTTTTGAGTGGAAGAGTTTAAAAACCTAAATGAGATCTTGCCAAACCATATTCTGCAAATTGATGTTTCGTCGTGAGCAACAGTCTCTTGACATCTTTCCACGCTTCATTCATTCTGTGTGGGATGTTTCTCAATATTGAGAAAGTGTCATAGCAACTTCTTGGAGTCCGTGGACATATGGGGAGTCCTCCCATGCTGGTTTTTTTTTTTTTTTGGTTTTATAAATAAAGTTCCATCAAGCCGCAGGGGCCTTGTTTCTTTGTGCATCTGAGCATATGTGGGTAGAGAAAGCGCTCAGGGTCCTAATTCAGCTTGCTAAATGGTCCAGGAATGGAAACAAGCACCTTGAGATTATGAATGAATTATTTTTTCCTCACTTAGATCAAGTGCCTGGCTAAAGCATCAGAGGGTTGGTTTGGCTCACACGAGGGAATAGCCCATCATGACTGGAAGAACATGGTGGCAACAGCGAGAGGTTGTTTGCTCACTCCTTGGCAGATTAGTAACCAGAGACAAGAACTCCAGTCCTAAGCCCACTTTCTACTTTATCCTTTTCATCCGGTCTAGAACCACAGTCCATGAGATGCTGCCACACATATTCAGGACAGGTCTTCCCTTCTTAGTTAAACCTTTATGGAAACACCCTTGTAGATACACCCAGAAGTATGTCTCCTAGGTGATTAGGGTTTTTTTTCCCCCCTTCCCTCTCCCTCTCTCTCCGGCTCCATTCACTCCGGCCCAAAGGTTTATTTATTTATTATTATATTTAAGTACACTGTAGCTGTCTCCAGACACCCCATGAGATTGCATCAGATCCCATTATAGATGGTAGTGAGCCACCATGTGGTTGCTGAGATTTGAACTCAGGACCTCCAGAAGAGTGGTCAGTGCTCTTAACCATTGAGCCATCTTACTAGCCCTGGTGATTAGTTTTTATGTCCAAGTTTTTTTTACAAAAAAAATACATAAATAAATTTATTTTTATTTCACACACATTGGTGTCTTGCCTGCGTGTATTTACGTTTGTGTGAAGGTGTTGGATCCTCTGGAACTGGAGTGACAGACAGTTGTGAGCTGCCATGTGGGTGCTGGGTTCGAACTCAGGATCTCTGGAAGAGCAGCCAGTGCTCTTAACCTCTGAGGGATCTCTGGCATTTTCTTACTTGCAGTTACCTCCTCTCAGATAACTTTAGCTTGTGTCAAGTTAACGTAAAACTGACTGGCATACTACATACTGTGGGGAGACAGGAAGAGGGAGGCTGAAGGGTTCAGGTGAGTGGGTGGCCAAGAAGCCTGCATGGGGGAGAAGGGTTTGTCATCTGAGTCTGAGCCTCCAGGGACAGGTTGTCTGTCTGTCTGCTTAGCAGTGTGCACTAGGTTCATTAGGATCTAATGGAAGATGCTGTGGGAAAAGCTGTCCAAGGCCCGAGACAACAGTAGCAAAGCATGCAGTGAGCTCAGACAACCAAGGGTTTACGTATGACCCCATCAACATTAGCTCTTTTGAGGTCTGTAGAAACAGAGGGATATGGGAAACCTGGATTTTAAATGCACACTGGAGAGACTTAGGTTTGTCTGTAAAAGAAGCTTCCCTGGGATCCGTGTTGAAGGTAGGGTAGAGACGTTAAGACTGTGTCCGGCAGCTCCCTGATTTGAACGCAATGAGCCTGTTTGCTTCATGGGTTTCCCAGCAGCCCTAGGTTTTTGCTGGAGCTGTCACCATGGCAGCAACAAGCTTCTTCTCGGGGAAGGATGTTTCTGTTTTGGATCCTGGTGTAAGAAAAACAAGGTATTGCGGGAATAGGAAGGAACCATCTACTTTTATTGATTATTGTACCTTTGTCCATAAACAACTTCTTGTTGAACCATAAACTTCCATACTCGATTTATCTCATTAATTCTACAAAACATCTAACAAATAATTAGTGGCTCGATCCAGAAAGATGACATGCAGCCACCAAGAATTCAGCCCTGTTCCCAGTAACCTTCCTCCGGAGCCAGGCTTCTACAGAGCCGTGTGGATGTCAGGCACACAGCGGCTGAGTCACGCTGGAATTGCTGGGATGCCTGGATTGCTCTGGAATCTCAGGGTGCCAATCACAGGCCAAGGAGAAGCCAGTGTCTGAGAGCAACAATGCCAAAGTGTACACTGTCCATGCAGAGGGAGGGCGGTGGTGGTCAGGGGGACACATCTGCAAGCTGGGGATGGCAGAGACCTCCCAAGCAGAATGACACCTGTCAAAAATGCTGGCCAATGCACAGTAGCCTTCCAGGACACAGACCAGAATCTCCTCCTGATCCCCAGCCAAAAGAATTACCCTCAAAGCTCTCATGAGTAAATACTCAGCTATATGCCAGAGCTTGGAGACGCAGGTTGACAATAATGATCAGAATGTGGTGGCCCTTCCACCTCCCCAGTGCTACACCAAGAAGCTCACAATAACCCCGTTATTCTCCCAGCTCTATGGTGAGGCCTTAAAAAATCATCTTCATTTTTATGAAGAAAGAAACTGGTGAGAGATTCCTGTGATCTCAGTCCTGGAAAGGCTGAGATGGAAGAGTCTCCAAGACTTAGGCTTCGGTAGCATGTGCTGCAGAAATAGCTTCTGCCTCTCTTACTTTTTACTTTTTAAAGGAAAAAGAAAAGCCAGGCGGTGGTGGCACACGCCTTTAATCCCAGCACTTGGGAGGCAGAGGCAGGCGGATTTCTGAGTTCAAGGCCAGCCTGGTCTACAGAGTGAGTTCCAGGACAGCCAGGGTTACACAGAGAAACACTGTCTAGAAAAATCAAAATAAATAAATAAATAAATAAATAAATAAATAAATAATAAAAAATAAAGGAAAAAGAAGAAGAAACCAGGCCTAGGAAGCGATAAGACATGTACTCAGGGGGCTGGGGATGTGACTCAGTCAGCAGTATGGTATTCATGAAGCCCGGGTTGGATCCCTAGCACTGAATAAGTCAGGCGTAGTGCATGGCAGAATACACCTTAGTCCCAGTAGTCAGAGGTGGTAGAGGCAGGAGAATCAAGAGTTCTCAGCAACATAGCAAGTTCCCTGTCTCAAATACACACACACACACACACACACACATACTTATACACACACACACTTATACACACATATAAACATATATTAAACATTATATATAATATATTTATATTACATTTTAATATAAATACTACAGGTAGGATTCTTTTTTTTCTTTTTTCTTTTTTCTTTTTTTCTTTTCTTTTCTTTTTTTTTTTTAGGTTTTTGGAGACAGGGTTTCTCTGTGTAGCCCTGGCTGTAGATCAGGCTGGCCTCGAACTCAGAAATCCGCCTGCCTCTGCCTCCCAAGTGCTGGGATTAAAGGTGTGCGCCACCACCGCTCAGCACACGTAGGATTCTTTAACTTCCTTGATCATTCCTTCCCTCACTTTCTGAGACAGGATTGTTCATTGGACCTGGAGCTCACCATTTGGGAATGTCTAACTGACCAGAGAGCCTCTGGCATCCCCCGTCTCCACCTCTCCCCACCCCAAGTCCTTGGGTTACAGATGTTTGCCCCTGCCCAGCTTTTCCAAGGGTGCTGGGGTCCGAACTCAGGTCCTCACTCTTGCATGGCGGCCACCTCACCCACTGAGCCATTGGGCAGCCTTCCCAGCAGCCCCTACTTTGGTACAGTCTCACTAAGCTGACCAGGCTAGTCTTGAATTCCCAAGTTCAAGGGGTCCTCTGGCCACTTCTTCCCTAGTGATGCCATTCTAGGTGAATGCCATTATGCCCAGCTTAGAGTCTCAAGGAGCAGTTGACACTGAGGGACACTGAGAGACAGCCTGTCTCAGTGAAACCACGATTTCTTAAAGCAGCCCATCCTACATGAGAACACTCCCACGCGTTCGATGGCGAGGTTGTCCTTGCTGGAGGGTTCCAGCTTGGCAGTGTTCAACTTGATCTCTCCCACTGTGTCCAACCTCCAGTCCAATGGTGACCGCTGCTGCTTTGGTGACCTCAGAGCTGCAGTGCCCCAGGAAGACTGTCTGTCTTCCCCAGTGCTGAACAGACTCCCACTTCAAGAGAAATCTCCTGCTCTGGCTAGAAGAAACTAGAAACTAATGGGATTGGTTATGCTCCCATAAATTCACATGTAGCTCATGAGAACAGAGTTGGGGAGAAATTTCCAAGCTCTGAAAGCTTTTTACTATAGCTGGTCCTTTTTTTTTTTTTTTTTTTTTTTTTTTTTT
>NW_021620828.1:2945696-2993966 GCF_004785775.1 Grammomys surdaster
TTTTTTAATAGCTGGTCTTTAACTATGAAAAAAAAAATTCTGAGGCTCTGTAGAAATGGTGGGAGAAACGACCTAGCTCTCACAGGAGCTTGGTGCGAGGCTTCTCTCGAACTCATTCTGTAACAAGAGCGAACTTCTGGTACACTGAAATGATGTCATCACTCAGAAGTGATAATCTCTCCAGAAAGTCTGTCAAGATGTACTCTGGCCCCTGGCAATCCCACAGTCACATCATGTGAATGTCAGAAGGGGTTTGAGTCTTACCTTCTTGAGATAAGGATGGAGATACCACAACCTGGAGACCTGAAGCAGCTTGTCTGCAGCCTGCAGTCTAGCTTCTGGGGGGGGGGGGGCGCGGGGCACACGCACGCAAGCCAGAGTGCAGGTGCCCAGAGGAGCCAGAGTCACAATGTAACTAGGAACCGGCATATGGGTCCTGGACACCACACTCAGGTCTTCCGCAAGAACAGTCAGCGCGTTTAGCCTCTGAGCCACCTCCGGTGTTTGTTTCTGTTTGTTCTATCTGTCACTAGTGCATGTGAATACTGGTGGCCCGCTTCTGCCACAGTGTAGCTGTCAGAAGGCAACCTTGGGGCTTGGTTCTCTCCTTCCACCTTTGCATGTTGTCTGGGGACCTAACTAATGCCACCAAGCTCACGAAGCATGCACTTTTTAACCTGCTGAGTTATTTCTTTGGCCTATAACTTTTTGTTTTTAAGAAAGTGTCTCACTGTGTATCCCCGAGTGGCCTAGAACTTGTCATGTGGACTAGGCTGGCCTAAAATTCACAAAGATCTACATGCCAGGGACTAAAGGATGCATGGCCGTGGCTGGCCCTCTGTTCATTTTTAAAAATTTATTTTACTGGACTGGCAAAATGGTTCAGTGTATGAAGTCACTATGAACCCTAACATCTTATGTTTGATCTCTAAGACACACATAGTGGAAGTTGTCCGCTGACCTTCACATGTGTGCCGTGGCATATGCATGTGAGTGTGCGCACACTCACCCCTCCCCCCAAATGTCAAAATATTTATTTGTGTGTGCGTGCATGTGCTTGCATGTGTGTGTGAGTGTGTGCATGTGTGTGTGCATGTGCGAGTACAAGTGTGTGCATGTGGGTGCTTGCTTGCGTGCAAGTGTGTGCTCGTGTACTCGAGTGTGTGCGTGTCCAAGTGTGTGTGTGTGTGTGTGTGTGTGTGTTTAGCTGCACAGGTAGAGACCAGAAGAAAGCATAGTATTCTCATTTTTTGTTTTGTTTTCTGCTTTGATTTTTCTTACTGTTGTTGTTGCTGATGTGGATAGGTCTTACACTGTAGTTGACACTGGTCTCAAGCTCATAACTATCCTCCTGCCTCAGCCTCCCAAGTACTGGGATTACAGGAGGGAGTCACCATACCCATCCCCCCTCACTTGGCTTCTCTTTGGAATCCTGTTTCCTCTTCAACCAATGCAAACACTGCATCTTGTCTCAAACTACTCCGTCATGCCCACACCTACGTACATGGGGCCGACAGCCGTGATGAGAAAGTCAGTCATAATTCTTCAGTATTGTTGGCTTTCCCTGATGGAGCTTCCCCCTGCTTCCCTGTCTCGCCCCCCTCGACTGCCCCCTCTTCCTTCCCTCCTTCCCTCCGTTTCTGTCTCTCTGCACACAGCTTATCAAGTAGGAAGAGTCTCTGATTTTCAAAGTCCAGATGTTGGGACCAGAATGGCTGTTGAATGCAGACAGCTACAGATCAAGACTGCTTGGCTGTGTCTGTGGATCGAATTCAGAAATGCCTTTGCTGCTGTTGATTTTGAGGCAGAGTTTTACGCTGTAGCTCAGGAGAGCAGCTACCATGAGGCCATCTTGCCTTACCGCTGGTTTCTAGAATTTCAGGTAAAGGATGACATGCCTGGCTTGTAAGTGATTTTTATGCTGCCAAAGATTCTCTACCTGGAATGTGTCTCATAGTGGGGACAAGTATCATTTGTCTCCAACAGAGGACACTAAAATGGTGTTACAAGACCCAGTCATGGCCAAACTGAGGCTGTCTAAGTTTCCTGACTTGGCTTCTCTGAGGCAGCAAAATTTCATTATGGATGGACCCTTCCTTTTACAATTTTAGCTTCTAATTTTCCGGGCCAGCTTAAGTTCCAAACCTTTTCCAAATGCTTCATGAATTACAGATCAAGTGACCTTTGCATCACTGCTCCGAAGAACCTGCCTCAAATCTCCTCAGACCTATGGGAAGTCCTTGGCACAGAGAGGCTGAACCATTTTCTGAAAGTCACCAGCACCCGTATTTACACTCAAGTGCCTCTTACTTGGAAAGTCACAATTCCTGTGACAAAGAAGAGCTGCTCACGGGCATTATCATGTTTGAGGGTGGAAACACAAGTCAACCTTCTTCATCCCAGAGATGGTCTTTAAGTGTGAAATAAAATGACATTTAAAACTTTTTTGTCCTTTAGACACTCCATAAATACAGATGCTTTCCCTCTATCTGCTGTGCACTCCCTCAGGTCTAACCCAGAGCTGAAAGGAAAGCCTAGACTCTGGATCTGACCATCTTCATCTCATGGCCACTGGCTGGTGATAGCGGTCTCCATCTTGGTCTGGCCCTGCTGGCTCTGTCTTGTGTTTTCATGGCAATCAAAGCCCTCTTTAGAAAAGACTTCCTCGTCTCCTGTGCCCTGGATGGACAAAGTTTTCCACTGGCCACCCCCTCTATATCCACTCCCCATCGCCTCCCCACGCCCACCCCAACCCCCTCCACCCCCATTCCCCACCCCCACCTCCTGTCCCCTCCATCCCTACCACACTAGTTCTTCACAAGAGTTCCTCAAGGCATCACACCTACCTCAGACATTTTTAGGGGCTTGGCAGGGCCTGGGGTGCTGCTGGCAGGAACCCCACAGTCAGGAGGAGGCCAGCTCTCAGGCCCTGCCTGGGCTGTGCATTTGCAGGACCTGGCAGAGACCTGACTGTCAGCCAGCTGATTTCTTTTTCTTCCCAAACAGCACAGTCTTGTGAGGCAGCTGGGGCCTGTGAGGCCTTCAGCCGAGCCTGTCACATCCCCAGGCTGTGTCCTTGCTCTGTTTACCCCCTTCCCCTGTTTAAAGGACTCCTCCTCCAACTCCTTCGGTCTCTGAACAGCTGGGCTCAGATATTAGATAGAGCCCTTTCTGTGCTCACCACAAGCTTGTGAACAAAAGGGTTTTAAGAACCCTCATCATGAGCAAGGTCTTGGGAAGATGAAGTGTTAGGAAGTCTTCAAACAATTGCCATCCTTGTGAATCTCAAAGCCTGTGCCCTTTCTGGGCTGGGCCTGCTGGGGACTCTGTCTCGGAATCTAGGAGGCTCAACTTCCTTTTTTCAGCCTCCCCATTGGCCTGACATGGGAAAGCAGATCTGCAGATGGCCCTGTGCGGGCATCAAAGCCCCGGCCTCTGTCACATCTGCTGTTTGTCCAGGTTGGAGGGTGCAGAGTGCCACTGAGGCAGCTCTCTTGCATCTCCCAGAGAGTGATGGTGATGTCCCAGATGGGGCCTCCCTTCCTTCAGTGCTTCCTGTCTGCACATGGTCCTGTGAACTCATCACCACCCTAGACTTTCAAGCAGGAAACAGCTGGAGACACAGTGTGGGGCTCGCCCAAAGTGGTTTCCCAAGCTTATGTGCAAGGTGACTGGAACTTGCAGCCAGCATTCAGATCTCCACTATCTGGGATTTCTCTGGCTTCTTGGGTAAAAATGAAGTGTCTGCTTCTGGGGCAAGGGGGCTGCATAGATGGTGCTTCTGCCTGCCAATATCCAGGTAGGAGCTCCTAAGCCAGTGGAGTTGTCTTCTACTTTTCTTTATTTAGTTTTAAATTTTAAAATTAACATTTTGGAGTGTGCCTACGCACATGCATGAGTGTGTGTCTGTGTGCGCACACACTTATATGTCAGAGATCAGCTTGAGTGAGTTATCTCTTTCCTTCTCACTTCTGGGGGATGAACTCAGGTTGTCAGACTTGGAGTCTGTCACCTTCTCCTGCTAAGCAACCTCACTGTCCCAACCCACCCCCTAAGTTGCCCTGGCTAGCCTGCAACTTGGTTTGAGACCAGGCTAGCCTTGAACTTACGGCAGTCCTTTGCCTCTGCCTCCTGAGAACTGGAGTCAAAGGCATGGACCACCCTTTTGACATTTTTTCTAAAGACAGTGTTTCACACTCTGATCCCAGGCTGTCCTGGAACTCACAGAATCCTCCTGCCTCAGCCTCCCAGGTGCTGGTACTACAGATGTGGGCCACTACCTCCAGCTCGTAAAAAAATTGCTCATTACCACCCAGCCTTCCACGAATCCCTGAAGCAAATGGATTTCTTGTTTGTGTTTGTTTGTTTGTTTGTTTGTTTCTGAATATGTCACTTTTGTGCCATCTGAATCCCAGACTACTTGCTAAGGTTTGTTGGCAGCTGAGACCAACTTGAGCCTCTTCATGGTCCTGCTCCACGTGGCAACAGAAAGGTCCAAGCTGACAGTAGAGTGACAGATGGAAGGAAAAGGCTCCCATAGCCCGCAGAGCTCCGTGAAATCCCTCCTTATGAGATTTGCCTTGTTGGAGAAGCCTGGAGGCTCACAGCAGAAATCCACAGTACATTCTCATTACAGTGAAAGCATGGCTCGAAGTCTGAAGGGTGGAGGGCACAGGAGAGAGGGAAGGGAAATGATTGGCATGGAGGCTTGTTCGTTTCCTGCTCATTGGCACTGTGCCTTCCCTTCTCCCACACCCGAAGGAGAAGTAACCTGTGTCCAGAGACAGGAAAAGATGCTCCGGGTACCGGTGACCCTGGAGGTTTGAAGATGATCACCCTGACAAGTTGTATCTGGAGGAGTTTAGGGACATGGCTGGGTAGAGGCAGAGGCATTTCCATGTTCTAGACCTTGTGCTCTCAGGGTGTGTTGGGTGGCCATGGGCTGTCATGAGTTCAAATCCCAGCAACCACATGGTGGCTCACAACCATCCGTAATGAAATCTGATGCCTTCTTATGGGGTGTCTGAAGACAGCTACATTGCGCTTACATATAATAAATAAATTAAAACAAAACAAAACAAAACAAAACCTTTGGGCCAGAGTGAGTGGGGCCAGAGCAAAAGGGAGAAGGGAAGGGGGTGGGGAAAGAATAGGGCAGTGTCACTACATCTATACAAGGACCCAGAAGAAGACTATGGAACAATAGCTGAAGACTTTTATACCACACACACACTGTCCCAGCTCCTCCCTCCTGGATGTATGTCTTCATCTTCCTTAAAACTGTTATTATATTATTACTAGTATTACTATTAATAGTTATAGTGGTTGTGGTGTATGTATGTGTGTGTGTGCAGTGTATGCTGAGGTCCTGGATGACTCTATGGGGCTGGTTCTCTCCTACCTTTATGTGGATTCTGAACTCGGTCACTAGATTTGGGGGGTACCTTTACCTGCTGAGCCGTGTTGTCTGCTGTCCTTCATCTTGTTGATTTTCATCTTGTTTTTAGCTGGGGCTAGCCTGGAGCTCAATATATAGTTGGAAATGGCTTTGAACTCCTGGTCCCCACATCTCTGCCTACCAATGCTGAGGTTCCCAATGTGTGACAGTGCTTGGCTGTCTGTCCTTCACCTCAGTTGTGGTGCTTCTTGTTGCCTTGATGAGAAATCAGAGACAAAACATCTTTCTTTGTGGGGTTTCCCTGTTGATAATGAAAACACTTGTCCAGAATGGAGAAATTAGTACAGCCTAGGACAGTTGGCTGATGGTAGGGCTTCCATCATCCCTGGGGGGGATGAGTTTTGTGCCCTGAAGCCCAAGTCAGCCAACGGTGAGTTTCTATCCTTAGCCATCCTATGCACCCTTCTCTGGCTCCTTTTGGGTCCTCCTAAGGTATCTGAAGCTGTGGAAAATGCCTAGGCAGATGTATGAATGTATGAATGTATGTATGTATGTAGTGTGTATGCATGCATGTATGTATGTTTTGTTGTTTGGTTTCAGTTTTCATTTTGAAATAAGGCTACCTGTATAGCTCAGTTTGGTTTGGAAATCACTATAGTCCAAGCTGGCTTTCAACTCACAGTTATTCTCCTGCCTCATATCCAAGAATCATGATGACAAGTATAAGTTACAATGCTCTGCTTTTTTTTTAAAAAAGACTTTCTGTTATTACAGTTTTTGGTTATTTCCTTATTTCCCTAAATTTTGTGGTACTGAGGATAGACCCTGGGGCTTTGGACCTGGTAGGTAATTTCTTACCACTGAGCTACATTTTCAGATTCCTAAAGATGTTTTTTTTTTTTGCCACAGCCTCTGGACATATGTACACTGGGGTTTCCAAGCAGGGTACGAATTATGTGGTGGTGGCAACAGTGTGGCCGGGGGAAGCTTCTGAGGTGTCCAGTACAGCTAAGTAACCACAGGATACCATATCCTTTCTTGACTCCTCCTGTGGTTTTCTTGGTGGGAAAGGAGGGTCCTTTCCCACACTGCACACCCACATTGCACGCTCGGCAGGCATACTACAATTGAGATAGTATTGCCCCGCCCCCAAAGGTGAATCTTAGTCGGCCTGCTTCATTGCGAACCAAGTGAGATAAAGTTTGGAAAGTTGTTTGCAAGGATAAAGGGACACGTAGCTGTGACTGCTGCCAGGCTTTGGCTCTGCGGTTGTCAGGAGACAGTGCCCTGCCAGAAGGCGTGGGAGGAGAGGGGCTTCTGAAGCCAGCAGCAGTTGGAACTCTGAGTGGAACATGGCCGGCTGAGTCTGCGGCCCACACAAACCACCCACCACCCTCCTGGCTGGCCTGCATCAAGCCCCAGGAAGGGCAGAGTTTCTGTGGAAACTAGAGCCAGCCATGCCTGCTGGACCAGGCTGGCTCGGGGTGGGGGCAGCCCCGAGCCACATGGTGTGGGCCACATGGGCATGGAGGGGGAGCGACAGCTGGGCGGTAGGGAGCCGGAGGTGGCCAGAGCTTTTGCTCCAGCCAGCCTGCTCCAGGCCTAGGGGCAGCCGCCTGCTCCCGGCTTAGGCAGTTCGTGGGGGGCTGGATGAAGTTTGGACAGCCTGTGGGTGGGACGCCAGCGAGGTTTGGGGCCATCAGGCAGGGCAGAAGGTGCACACCCTCCACCCAAACCAGAAGGCTTAGTCCTGGCAGACCCTGGCTGCCTCTGCTTCTGTAGAGAATGTCCCTTATCCTATAGCATTCTGTGATAAGACCACGGGTTACCCGGTACTTCTGATGCACAACCTTAAGCCATGCTACAGCCTCTGATTCTCATCTCCACAGCCTCTCTCCCTCCAGTTCCCCTAGACTTACATGTGGATCCCCCTCCAGAGACTTTTCCAGTCTCCTCCTGTGAGCACCTACGGTATCCTAGTCCTTCAGGCCTCCCTTTTGCCTGACTACCTGAATCAAAAGGGTGGCATCCAGGAATGAGACCACAGAGAGGTATTTGGGGCTGAGTGTGGCCACTTTAGCACTCAAGGCTTGTAGGGTTAGCTCTCAGGAAGGCTTTATCCTTCTAGACATGGTCCTCCCCGGCCTGGCCTCTAATGTCAACTCAGGACCTGTAATTGCTGTCTGTAGTACACACTTTAAGTCCAGTTCAAGCCACACAGAGTGGTTTTAAACCTCAGTTTTCACACACCGCTAATGCACAAGTGACCCCGGCCTCTTTTCCCTAAGGACTGCGTGCCACCTGTTGCTTTTGTTGCTTTAGACAGGGTCTCACCATGGAGCCCACATTGGCCCCAAACTTGCAGTCCTGACTCAGCACATACCATCATGCCTAACACCAATATTTGTTTCAACCACTCTCTGTTTCCATGGCTTAGAGTGTTTAGTCTGTCTTCTGTTGTTGTTATTGTTGTTGTTGTTGTTCTTCTTCTTCTTCCTCTTCTTTTCCTGCTCTTCCTCCCCCTCCTTCTCCCCCTCCTCGTCTTGCCTGCTACCTTCTCCCTTTAACAGCATCTCACTGTGTACTGCCCCAAGTACTGAGATTACAGGCAGGAACCACCATACCTGGGTCACAGTCTGCTTCTGTTGCTGTAATTGAATGCCACAGGCTGGGCACCTTATAGAGAATGGAGGTTTATTCAGATCATGGTTTTTAAGAGGACATCTGTGAACATGGCCTGAATGTCTGATGGGGATGCCATGGTGTGTACAAGGCAGCACATGGCCAGAGAGCCAACTAGCTAGTTCAGGTCAAAGGATGACCCTCTCAGGACCTCACCCAGTCCTGATCACCCCTCTGCAAGGCCTCACCCTCAAATATAAACTTGGGGGCAAAGTGTCCAACATGTGAGTTTGAGGGGATCGTAGTCATACCAGAGCCTCACCTTTCTCACCCTGAAAAGGAAGAGAAATGAAGTTTCTTTTCCATGGAAAACAGTATGAACCAGAGTGCAGATTATAAACGTCTGTCATATGAACTATCCATGCTCCTTTTCTTTTAATTCTCACCCCAAAGGCCCTTAGTGTCACTAGTATGTAAGGACCCCGTCTCCATCTCTAGCATCCTTCATCCAGCTTTGCTCTCTGCTTTGCCCTCACACTCAGAATTCTGTCTCTCCTCCTCTTTTTTTAACTTGGCATTCCTGATGTTTCCAAGAGAGGCTCCAGGCCCCTCTACATTGTTTTTTCGAGCTCTAGTCCCCGGATGCTCCTCCCCTTAGTGACACACCCCCTTCATGTAGTCCTAGTTGGTCAAGAGACTTGCCTGAGCAGCTTGTCGGGAGCCATGATGAAAGGCCAGGCTTAGCTCAGCCTAGAACTCAGAGCCTCACTGTCTACGGTTTCTCACTTTCCCGCTTCAGCTACTCACCCAGCTGGAGGACACCCCCCAGTTCAAGTTCTCCATTTCTTCTGGAGCCCCCAGTGCAGGTCAAGCCTTCCACTTGTGCTTCTCACATGCTTGTTTAGGAGTCAGTCCTACAAACACACACACACACACACACACACACACACACACACACATTCTGCAAGCTTCACTTTAAATTTTTCCTAGCTAGCCTGAACCAGTGCATGGTCATCATCCCCTCTGCTGTCCCAGTGTCTCTGTCCTCTCTTCAGTTGCGTCAGACCATTCATGCGTGATGTCCTCTGCCTCCTCTGTGGATCTATGAAGACCTTGAGGGTAGAGATCAAGTTAACTGTCATTATCTTCATTTATAGAAATGGATACTAGTCTATGTGCTAAACAGGCTTTTCAGAGGACAGTGGCTTTTAATGTACACCTTATTAGCATTAATAATAACGAGCCATTATTGGCTCATTTTTCAGCTGCGGATGCTCACCCTCATGGGACAGTGGATGCTCCTGGCTTTCTACAGCAGGAAGAGGTGATAGATTACAAGCTGCTTTCTAGGATCCAGGGGATGTTTGCTCAGACTTGTTTGTTGTATCTTGTTTCAACTTCACACTTGGGATATTTGGGGGAATCATTCTGACTAAGAACTAAGACCCTCTCTTGGTAAGCCACCTCTTGGTCTCGGTTCTACAGTTTAAGTAGGTCTCACAGCTAGAGAGTCGGGACTTGAACTCGGGGTTGGAGTCCCGTCATCTGAACCAGTCACCCTGGGGGGATTCATCAGAGGCTAGTTACTACAACTCACTAATGAGTCAGTAATGCAGAGTTTACGAGCAGGAATGCAAAGGCCCCATTTCTTCTAGCTTTTAAGTCAATGAGGGAAGCAAACCATTAAACTGATAATGACACATTCAAAGATGGCACACTCAGCCAGGGCAGCACAGGAGCACCTGGGAGGAGCTCCTCTCATGGATGTTCAGAGATGCAGAGGGGGCCTGGAAGGTTCCTTCCAACAGGGATGAGAATTGCACGCATGCTCACGCACTGCACGCATATGCACACGAACTATGTGTGTAAGACAGGTGCTGCTGTGTGCATGGCTGCCCTTCTGCTGGTGACTCTCCTGCTCCTCGCCTTCATCCTCCTCTTCATGCTAAGGTTGGAGGCTTGCACCACCACCCCTGAAAAAATAGGTTTCACAGTTTTTCTGAAGTGGGTCTTGTGGAGTAGTGTCTTCCCTCCATCACTGTGTGGGATGCGTGGACTTCAGTACTTATCAAAGTCAACTGCAGGATAAATTAAAAATCAAATCACATGTCCCCTAAACCCAAACAGAAGTGTGTTGGGACACTTCCTGAATTTGCATTTTGGGGGCCAGTTTTTCCTTGTGATATTGGGGAGGGTGGGTGAACAGATGTTAGAAGAAAACTGATTTCATCTTCTCAGGGAAGCCACCGTGTCACCTCAGGTTAACCTATCCTTTTTGCCCCCGAGTCTGCAGTAAGCCTTACAAAGGAATGGGAGCGGGAAGAGGGTGCAGCTACTTCCCAGAAGAGAGTGGTTTCAAACCCAAGGGTCATGACTGCATGGGGCAAAGGTTGCCAGTGCTCGGAGTCAGGGGATGAGGGGCTGCCTGGGAAACCCAGGAGGCTGCCAAGTGCCTTCCATCCAAGGATCCCAATGGTATTCTGAGGAAATGGGGGGGGGGGGGAGTACCAAGGAGCACAGTAGGAGAAGGTTGTTGATGGGAATGAGTTTTGTTAAAGTTCTAGAACCTTCTTTAGGGTGGTGAGAGTATGGGGGTTGGGGGGGGTCACTAACCTTGGACTGAGCCCCTGAGTACAACAAGAACCCTCACGGCCTAGTGCTAAGGAGAGTTTTTCCGCAGGGGAAATGGCTTCCCACACTCTGTTCATCTCTGTCAGAGATAGCTTACCAAGCATGGTGGCTTTCTGTGCTTTATTCCCACCTGGAACAAAGATGGAAGTTCTGGTAGATTTGGGCTCTACGAAGGGAAGTTTGGGGGGCCCATGGAATCCCCTGTACTCTGTCACTATTACCTAAGTCTTGTGAGTGCTGGAGAAAGCAGGGTACTGCCTTACAGGATGAGAGGGAGAGGGCAGAGGCTGGTGACATGGCAATGGTCTTTCTCTCTCTTTGTCTGTCTATCTGTCTCTGTCTGTCTGTCTTGGTGTATCTCTGTCTGTTTCTCTGTCTCTGTCCCTTCCTCTACTCTCTCTCTTTTCTCTCTCTTTCTCTCTCTTCCTCTCTCTCTTTCCCTCCCTCCCTCCTCTGTGTGTGTGTGTGTGTGTGTGTGTCTGTCTGTCTGTCTGTCTGTCTGTCTATCTGTCCGCCCATCTAGTTAGTGTTCGTCAAGCCACCTGTGAGCTCCTTACTTATCTTCCCAGTTAGGTCCCTGGGACCTCAGCAGGTTTCACTCAGCCTGATAATTATGCAGTCCCCTTCTCCTTGGTCTGAAAGCTTCCACACACTGACAAATTCCTATTGTCTCTGCTTAGTCTCCTGGCTTCCTAAGATCCAGCAGCACTTCCTTGTATATCAATGGTCTCATCAAATTAAAGAAAAGATCTCCATTTGAACTGTTCCATTACAAAAGTGAACTGTTCTGATGGCCGCTGACCATTCGTTCCCCCTACGACAGGCTTCGCGGGGCTCAGATGTGGCAGGTGAATCCTGGCTGAAGGAGAGAGAAAGCACAGAGATCCGTATCCATGGTGCTGCATAACATGAAGTCCCCTGAGGCCCACACAATTACATAAAACAGTGACATTGGAGTCAGCTACAGGATTACACAGGGGAACGTCTTCACATCCCTGCAGATGGTGAGGGAACCAACAAAGATGGTAGAAGGTGAGATTTGATTCCAAACTTTGGGGGTGGGGGTGGGCGTAAGGATACTGATGGGAGGAGGGAGGGTGGTGGCATGCCTATGCAGAGGAAGATTTGAGCACAGGGGTGGAAACAGGAAGTATCTTAGAGTATCAAGGACTAGATGAGGGCAAACCATGGCTCTTTGGGGTGAGGTGAATACTCAGGGTGAGAGTCCAGTGAGGCTGGCAAGCTGATGTCAGAGATCCAGCCCAGTTACAGAGGACTTTCTCACCATAAGCATCCCCTTGCAGGGACACAGGAAACCTCGGGATTGTTCTTTGCTAGGGATCGGGACGTGAATCGAAGCCGACAGTAAAAGGTGGTTGAGGTCTGGACTCACTCAAGAGCTCTGATTTCATGGCCTGGCCTGGTAAGACAAGACTTCTTGAGTTTTCTCCAGCATGATGGCTGTCCTCCAGATTCACAGGCTCCCAGGCGTCAAGGAAAACCCCACATAGAGTCCCGCAGGGCAGAGAGAATGCTGGGCTTTGAGAATAGCAGAAGGATCTCTGACACGAGGAAAGTACCCAGATCTTCCAGCAGATGTTGAAGGCCCATCACTCTGCCCTAGATCCTTGTTCTACACTGCTTCTCAGCCCATTAGAGTCATGTCTTGCCACACACACCTCTTGTCTTCATTCTTTCCTGGCACCCTCCATTAGGTATGGGTGGACAGACAAGCCAGACTGGCTCCTCATCAGCTGCCTCTTAGTAAGCGTGTCTTCCCCAGCATCCCTTCCAAGCAACCCATTCCCGTGCCCTTCCCTGGGGCACCAATCCCCTCACCTGCTCAGGAATGAAATGTTTCGGATTGGCATGTGGACGTTCACTCTCCTTACACCTTACGTCCCCTCATGATGTCTCATTCCTGTACCAACCGTGTGCTATAAGCAGACCATTACACCTTGGTAAAGGATTTGATTGTCCAAGCTACAGTCTCCAAATGTGCCACAGAGGGTGACCAACATGTGCGGAGGCTGGAGGTGAAGAACAAACTTCCGTTGATTATTTCTTGATTTGTTTTTAAAGACAAGATCAAGGCTGGCTTGAACTCATAGCCGTTCTTCTGCCTTAGTTTCCTAAATTCTAAGATTACAAGAATGAGCCACCATTGTCTGGTTATTTAGTTAAAGAATACGGCCCTACGGCAAGGGCCTTAGTTATTAGTGTATTGACACTGGTTCATTAGTAATAACAATGTACCATAGTTACATGAGGAATTAACAGGGAAAACTGGGTTCAGGACGTATGGGAATCCCCCAGACTATCCTTAAAACCTTGCAAACAGAAACTTACTGCAAAACAAAAATGTCATAAAATATCAATCTTTATTTTTTTAAATAAATCTCTCTCATGTAAATGTGTGTGTGATCTATGTACATGTATGCATGTCCGTATGTGTGGGAGTGTGGGCACGTACATGTCTGCACTTGTGTGAAGTGCACACACACGTGTGTACAGTTGTTATGGAGCCCCAAGGTGGATGCAAGGAATCTTCCTCTAGTCCCTTCACCCTATTCATTGAGGTTAGATCGCTCAATAGAATACAGAGTTTACCAGACCAATTTGTTTGGAGGATCTCATTTCTGTCTTCAGAGCCTTGGGGTTATAGGTGGGCTGCCATGCTCCCGCAACAGCTAGATGGATTCTGGAGAACAGCATAACCATTAAGCCACTTCCCCAGCCCCGTGCTGTACTTTGTATGGCCAGCACTTACATGTGCACTGTGCTATAACATGCTCTCATAAAGCACAGAACAGCTAAAGCCAAAGGCTCAGTGGCGAGAGTAGGACTCAGGACACACGTGTCCGGAGGGAGGCAACCAGGCTGCTGTGAAGTCTTTGGTCCCTCAGTCACCTAGGGGTTCAAGCCCTTCCTCTCCTCTTCCTCTGTTGGTAGATTTGGCCTCATCTACAAGGTCTAAGGTGGCTTGTCACCACGCACATGCTCCCAGAGGCAGCCTGGAGGAAGATCAGCAGGTTCATTCCCTGTTTCTGCTCAAACCTCACTGGCCAGAACTTTACTCTGATGGCCAGTGATGGAGGGCATGCAACATGCAGTGTTCACTGTGGTTGGCATTGGAGGGTAAGTAGGATGTGGGATTGAACAATGTGGCAGTTAACATACTTTGCCACATTAATGGCTTTTATAATAAATATATAATTAATATAATATATAGCCATTCATATATTGAGATGGTTCTCAGTCTTTCTGTATGGTTTTGGTTTGCTCTTTTGAGACAGGGTCTCTCCATATAGCCCCAACTGTCTTAAAACTCCCTATGTGGACCAGGCTGGTCTTGAACTTGGGAACTCCCTATGTAGACAAGGCTGGCTTTGGACCTTCTATCTCTGAGTACTGAGACTCCAGATATGAGACACCATGAACAGATTAGCCATTTAAAAAAACTATGTTATGCTGGGCAGTGGTGGTGCATGCCTTTAGTCCCAGCACTTGGGAGGCAGAGGCAGGCGAATTTCTGAGTTCGAGGCCAGCCTAGTCTACAGAGTGAGTTCCAGGATAGCCAGGGCTACACAGAGAAACCCTGTCTCAAAAAACAAAACAAAACAAAACAAAACAAAACAAACAAAACCTATGTTAGGGGTGCACAATCCAAGCACTGAAGCCACCAGTTTAAGACCGTGGCCAGAGTTTCATGCATCCTGATGGGCGCTCCTTCCACGTTCTAGCCCCGTCTGCAGCCCGTGTGTGGGTTCTGTGCCGAGCAGTGCGCTGTGCAGCCTCGTCTGATCTGGCTGTGGGAAAGCCTCTTCTTGGCAGGGTCTTCCCTTTCGTCAAGGAGACTGGGAGTGTGGAAGAGAGGTAGAAAGAACAAGGACGGCTTCTAAGCGAGCCGGGAAGACAGAGAAAGAAACAACGACAGATAGAGGAGGAGGAGAGATAAGATGGAGTGGCCAGACAACTGGGCCTGGAGCCCAGGACGGAGGCCAGGAGGAACAGTGACAGAATAAGACTGGAGGGGGGCGAGATCTGTGAGGTCACCCGTACTCAGGAGGGGTAGTACAGAGCTCAACCTGGGAGGATTGGGAACAGACACTGTCTGGGACTTACTTACCCAGCCATCTTTGTCAAGGTTATTTGTTCTCGAATCATCAGAGAAGGGAAGAGGGGCTGGGCTGGGGTGGAAGAGAAAGAGCCCCCTTCCCACCATGACTACCTCAGCAGTCCACCACACGGATTCTGCAAGGCTTTGTGCTCAGTTTAGGAAGTAGGCTTATTGCTGGGTTTATGGTTTGATCTTCCTGGACCATATGTGTTTCTAACACTTCCTCCTTAGTGCTCACACAGCTATACAAGGCAAAGTACAGGCAATAGTTTCTACCTGGGAGTCTATGGAAGGCTTCATGGAAGAGGTGTCTATATCCAAGTGCAGGAAGAGGAGGAAGACAGGAGGAGGAAGAAGAGCTTTCTTAATCAGGGAACCTTGGGATCAAAGGTGAGGTTGCTCAGAGTAAAATTCAGAGTGGAACAGCCAGGAACAAGGAAGGGACGGTGGGAGGGGAGGAAGCTGGGGCTGCGCCCTGTATTGGGAACAAGCTCACAATAAAGTGACTTTCTCTGAGTGATAAAGGGAGCTGTTTCATGGCCTGTCTGCCGAAGATAGGGCCAGAACCAGGTGTCTGGAACTGGGTCAGTCTGACAATGGGCCACCTTCTCTGCACTCACCAGACCTGGACACTAAGGTCATCCTTACAAGCATGGAGTGGCCACAAGGGGCTGGAAAAGAAGACTGTCAAATCACAAGTGGTCCCTGAAGCACTCCACTCCTGCAGAGTTCACATATATATACGTGTGTGTGTATGTATGATATATATATATATATATATATATATATATATATATATATATATATATATCACTTTATTCCGCTTTCTTGCTGACCTGGCCACACTGTTGGGCTCCTCTGTTGCTTATTTCTTCGCTTGGCACATTCCACCACCTTCTACACACTGCTGTGTGGTGATTGGTCACCACTGATGGTTGTGCCGGCTAGATTGTATCTCCTTGACACAAGTTATAGTCACCCGGGAAGAAGAGGGGTCCTCAACTGCAGAATTGCCTCCATCAGATTGGCACATGAGCAAGTCTATGGGGGCCGTTTTCTTGATTGATGTAGGAGGATCCCCATGGTGGACCATCACAATCCAGGGAGGTGTAAGAAAGGGAGCTGAGTGTGAGCCTGGAGAGAAAGTTCGTAAGAAGTGTTCTTCCATAGTCTCTACTTCAGGTCCTGCCTCCATGATCCTGCCTTAGCTTCCCTTGAAAATAGACTGTAACCGGTAAGCCAAATTAACTAATACAGTGGTGACCGGGGTTGAATGCTTGTGCAGCGGACAGTGGCTTAAACAAGAACCAGTGGGTTGACAGTATCATTGGAGACCCGGCTTCCGTTGTGCCTTCCTGACATCTTTAGCATCTTGGGTTTCTCTCTTGGGCTTCTTGTTTCATGGCCACAAGATGGCTGTAACTACTTCAGGTCATGCTTCCTCACAGAGCCATGAGAAGAAGTAGCTGAAAGAAAACTCTCCTTTTAAATTAGTGGTGTCCTTTTTACAATGCCCCTTCCAGTTCTTCTTGTCTAGTGCTTGAACCGTGGGGGAAGTGGGATTGTCTGTGATTATCCCAGACTAATCCAGATTTATGCATTTGTGCTAGATCCAGTTGCCTCAGCAGACACAGTAAGCACATATAAATACACGTAAACACATGTAAACACATGTTAGTATGATCCCAGTGTTGTCTGGATCTTGGACTCTCTGTTGGTTACCTTTTTCGTTACTGTGATAAAATACCTGGTAAAGTCAGCTTGAGCGGGGAGGGGCCTATTCTGGTTCATGGTTTGAAGAGGTACCATCTGTCCTGATGGGGAAGGCACAGAATCAGAAACAAGAAGTGTCTGGTCCAATGGTATTCATAGTCAAGAAGCTGAGACAATGCTGGTTATCAACTGACTTTCTTCTTTTTAAATTTTTTTTCTTTTCTGACTTCAGCCCATGGATTGGCACTGCCTGTATTCAGGGTGGGTCTTCCCTCCCTGGAAACCCCATTACACAGGTATCTCCTGGGTGACCCTAAATCTTGCCAAGTACATATCAAGATTAACCATCTGAGCCAGGAGTGGTGGTGCACACCCTTTAATCCCAGCACTTGAGAGGCAGAGGCAGGCAGATTTCTGAATTCAAGGCCAGCCTGATCTACGGAATGAGTCCCAGGACAGCCAGGGCTGTTACATAGAGAAACCTTGTCTTTAAAAACAGACAAAAAGATTAACCATCGGAGTGTCCAATCTAATGTTTCTCCCAAGTCCAGATGCATATTTTCCATTTTCTTCTGGATATTTCCATTTGGATATTACAAAAGACCCCAGAATTTAATATGCTCCTAGCTAAGCACGTTTCTTTGTCTTTGTTGGGGAGCGGCCCCCCTAGCATCAGGTGGACTAGAAATGGATGAGAAATTTTCCCTCACATAAATCCATTGAGATTTTGGGTTTTGGTAGCTAGTGTAGAGTTCTCTCTACATTCCATTCTCTAGAACAGGGGTTCTCAACCTTTGGGGGGGTGGCATTCAAATGACCCTCTCACAAGGTTTGCCTGACAGAAATCACAGATGTTTCCATTATGACTCATAACGGTAGCAAAATTACAGTTATGAAGTAGCAACAAAAATAATCTTATGGTTGGGGGTCACCACCCCATGAGGAGGTCACAGCGTTAGGAAGGTTGGGGATCACTGTTGCAGGGAAAGGAGACTGCACGGATCATAGTGAAGAAGCTTTCCTAGGCTAGCTCTCACAGTCAGAGTCTAGGCTATCCCAAACCGGCTGTCTGCAGGCTCGAGAACCAGACAGTCAGCTGTTCTGGACAGGAAGCTGGAATCCTGAGAATGAAAAGGAACCCAGAATTGGTACCCAGACTAAAGCTGAAGGCTTAGGAACTCTCTAGAGAGTTGCTGGTACAAGACCACATCTAAAGGCTGGTGAAGCTGGGGTGTAATGTCTGGGAGCTGAGGCAGGTGCACAAAGGCCACTCCAGAAGAATCAGACTTGGGATGCAGGTGGGTATCCCCTTCACCTCCTGCTGGTGCCATCCAGGATGGTGCCACCCACATCCGTATTGAGACATTTCTACTGATCCCACAACCCCCCAGAAGAATAGTCTTTGGGAATACTCTGGTAGATACCGAAGCACACCCTAACAAGGTGTCTCTCAACCCAGTCAGGTAAACAACCAAAATTCAGCATCATAGCTAATATCACTTCTAGTCTTTCCCAACAGAGCTCAGGGCAAGAACTATAAAGTGTCCTCACCACTCCAGGGACAGAAAGTAAGCTAAGCCAAGAGATAAAGCTAAAGCCCAAGTGTTCTGTCTTCTGCTTCTGCCCTTCCCTTGAACTCAGGGTGGGGTGTCTCTCCCAAGTCTGAGCCTGGGGGTAGAAAGTAGGAGGCAGAGGCAGGCAGAGTGGGGTGGTCCAGCCATAAGTAACCCAAAGCTGCAGGTGATATGGATTGGCCTTCTGCCAGCCTGAGACTCTGTGTTCATCTCAGAGGACTGAACTCTGTACCCAGCCTGGTTTTCATGCCCTTTGGTCCATATCAGGCCTTTCTCAAAAATAAGCTCATTTTTCCAGCCAGGACTGGAAATTGTGCGTGGACCCAAGGCTAGAGAAGAACCTCTGATGCTTCCTAGTGTGGGGACAAAGCCACAGCCTTTCCCCAAGCCTCTGCTCATTATCCTCCAGGGAGACTTTGACATTAAAGGCTCCCCTCCCTGAAGGATTCCCCAGAGTCACCATGAGATCCCCTCCCTTATCTTTCTGCAGTCTGCCTTTAGCCAGGATCCGTGGCCTCAGCTGACTGTTCTCATTCCTATTTCCCATTTCCAGCTTGATCCCATGGAAAGTTAAAAGCAAATAAAGACATCAAGGATAGCGTTGGGAGTGAGCTGCCCCAGTGTACTAGCTCCTGAAAGCAGGAGCCTAGTCAGTCTTCTGTGCTGGGTTCCCCACATAGTAGGTCTTTATGGTCTAAGTGAATGAACGGATGAATGAATAAAACTAAGTTCTTACAGGTAGAGATTTGGTGACTGCAGTTATTTCTAGTGGCAGCCTCACCAGACTGTCAAGTGCTGAGGTAAGTCCTGAGGACCAGTCAACACTTCTGTTAGTCACCAGATCCTAGGATCCTCCCTTTTTTTTACATGCTGTTCTCAGCTACAGAGCTGCAAGGTCCAGTGTTTTACATGTATGTATGTATGTATGTATGTATGTATGTATGTATGTATGTAGTGTGTGTGTGCGCGCGAGCGCGGACGCTTTAATGCAAATATCATTTAATGAAAGTCTGGCTTAGTCCTGGCTTCTTATCCAGTTGGCTTTGTGGGCTTAAACAAGTGGCATTATCTTCTGGGCCTTTAGCCAGAATGATTTCTAAGCTTCCTACAAGGCCCAATAGCCTCAGGATTATCCCAAGGGGACGATCTAACATTATTTACTTGTTATTTTGAATTTTTACCCCATATTTCTCTCCAGATGGATTTTACGTTCCATTTCTGATGGAAGAGTAGAAAGAAAAGCCTATGCCTGCTAAAACAAGAAATTCATTCATAGGATTGGGAACAAGACACAGATATCCTCTTTACACTATTGGAAGTTCAGTCCAGGAAAGACAAAAAATGAAATTATCACTGTCTGTATATGGTGTGACAGTCCACAAGAAAACAAAGCAAAGTTACAAGATACGAAGTCAACTAAAACAAAACAAGCCAAACAAATAAACAAAATCTAGTTCTGTTCCATAAAATTCATGATCTTAAGGTACAATTCAGCAATCCATAACAGAAGAAATATAAGAATAAGTTCACTTAAGAATCTGAACAATCTGTACATGAAAAACTAGAAAGTATCACTGACCACTGCTAGAGAAGACATAAACAATCGGAAGGCAGACCACATTCATGGTCTGGGAGACAATATTGTTAACAGGAAAATATTGCCCAACACAATCCAGAGGTTCGGGTGAGCCTTAGAAAGACTGTAACAATTCTACAATAGGAAAACTCTCACTAACGTTCCTGTAGATTCACAAAGATGCACACACACACACGTACACACACACACATGCACACATGCAAACAAACAACAACACCTTTCAGAGGAAACAGCAAAGGACATTCTGAGATATTGCCTTCGGCAGTGATTTTTGGCCCTGGAAACATAATTTTTAAAGAAAAGGTAAATTGATAAAAAGTAAAAGCATACATGAATCAAAACACATTTTCAAGAGGATGAAAATACAAAGCAGAACCACACTCAGGGCTGGAGAAATGGTGTGGTGATCAAGAGCCATCCCGTCGCCTATTTGTGTTCTTGCAAAGGACCCAAGTTTGGTTCCCAGCATCCAGACCAGCCATCTCACAACTACGTAACTTCCGCTCTGGGGAACTCCTACACCCTCTTTTGGCATCCATGAGGTACCTGCATACAGTTAGCACTCGAGAGGTAGAGGCAGGTGGATTTCTGAGTTCGAAGCCAGCCTGGTCTTACAGAGTGAGTTCCAGGACAGCCAGGGCTATACAGAGAAACCCTGTCTCGAAAAACAAACAAGCAAACAAACATAAGAAAATTTAAAAACATACAGAATTGGGGAAAATCAGCAAATTATACATCTGATAAAGGTCTAATATCTAGATTATATGAAGAACACCCAACAGCAAATAGACAACCCTATGCCAATGGGCCAGCAAGTTGGCTCAGAGGATAAAAGCATTTGCCACATAATCCTGACTGTCTGAGTTCAATCTCGAGAAGTCACATAAAGGTGGGAGGAGGGCACTGACTCCACAAAGCTGTCCTCTGACATCTCTAAGTGTGCCACACAATATGCACCACCTCTAACATCATATACACAATAGTAAATAAAACCAAACATAGAGCTTGGCAAAGGATTCAAGAGTATATACAGGCGGTCAATAAACACTTGCAAAGACGCCCAGTGTCACTGCTGGAGAGCAGTTAAGGACCACTCTCCAAGTTTACCTCTGGCCGGCACGTACATATGCGTACATATGTGCAAAACAAACACTTACCCCTCCTACATGTAAACATACACGCACAACACACAAACTTTTTAAAATGGTGAAATGGTTAAGATGCATATACTCTATAATTTTTCTTTTTAATTTCTGAAGGAAGCGACTGGAAGAGATGAGGATTTGGTGCCACACAGCGGCTGGCTCCTTGTCCCCCATCCATCCGTCAGTGCAGCCTCCACTTGGCTTGACAGATGCTCTTAGGTGACCCTCGCTGTGTACTATTGGAAAGACCAGAGAGAGGGAGAAGGATTGGTCTTAGCCTCTCTCTGGTGCCAGCTCTTCCCTGCTTCAGAGAGGGACCTGCAGCTTGGGCAGTGGGGATTGGGCACCATCAGTTAGTCTTAGAGCGTCAACACAGCTGCCTCAGCTGCCTCTGCTATTCTCAAAAAGCAACTATAACCTGACAGGGCTCAGACCACACTCAAAGAGGTCATAAATGCTTATAACCACCCTATCTGTGGCAATTCCTCTGGTGACACTTTCTGGTCTTCCTTTGCCCCTTTTGCCTTCATAGCTAAATGACTCAGGCTGAACATCATCCCAGGGCCCAGAGTGCCATGTGCAGCCCTGTCAGTGCTTCCCAGGGATCTCTGGGGCTCTCTATTCTCAAGGCCACATCTGTCTCCTGAATTTTGCCCTTACAGTAGTCTCGACTCTCACATCTTGTTTGGCTTCCCACCCTACCAGTCCCCCAGCAGCTGTTTCTCCTCTGGAGTTCAGAGCTACCCCCACCCCCACCCTAGAGCATCCTAACACAAGGCTATTGTGCTCAACAGACTTTCCCAAGGGTTGGGATAACTGGCTGGTGGGACAGGAAAGGAAAAAAAAATCTACACACTGAAGGTCAGACACCACAGTTTCTAGAAACTCTTTTGCTTTTCCAAGACATAGAATGGTTTTCACTGGTTATCCCCCCACCCTGCTCTGAGTCCCATTTCCCCTCCAGGCAACTGGGACCCTCTATTTAAAGACTTCTCTTGTCCCATGCCCTCTTTTTATGGGTCCCAATCCTTCATTAACTTTAAGACACCTTGGTTAATGATAAAGTCACTCGGCCTTTAACTTTAGCGTCTCCTGGAGAACTATTTTCCATTGTGTAGCTATAAGCCCCTTTGAGTAATGTTCCTTAACCCCAGACATTGCCATTGGGTACAAAAACTGAAGCACAACTCTGAAAGTGTGGGTTCTGTATCTTTAGCTGGGTCAGTTAGGCAGGGTTGCCCTGGGGGTTGCGGCTTCCTGCTTTTGGTTGTAATGTGTCCGTAGGTTGTAATGAGACTACAGAAGGAGCCTTTACATAGCTGGGATACACTGAGAGCATCTAAGGGAGGTGGAAGTCATTGGTGCCAGTCCCAGGTGTTAGGGACACAGGCATGACGTCCTGGGCCCCAGCCTCTGGAGAGTGAACAGAGAGCAAGGAGTATCACCTGGTGAGATCAAGTTCACAGCCTGCCAATTCCTTCTGCATGTAGACTGAGTGTGGCAAGCATTAGAATATGGCCAAGCAAGGCAGTGTGCAGCTTCATCCCAACACTGGGAAGGTGAAGGCAGGAGAATCAAGAGTTCAAGGCCTGGGGCTGGAGAGATGGCTCAGTGCCTAACAGTGCTTGTGGCCCTTGCACAGGTTCTGTTCTAAGCCTCCACATGGCTGTTTACAACAGTCTGTAACTCAAGTTCTTGGAGAGTCAATGCCCTCTCTGACCTCCATGGGTATCAGACATGCTGTGGGGCACACACATACATGGAGAGGAATCTTCATACACATAAATTTAGTGACGATGACAAGTTCAAATCTAGTCCTCAATACATAGTCTGAGGAAAGCATGAGCCACATGAGGCACTCTCAAAAAAAAACCAAACAGATCTTTAGACACAGAAGCAAGGATGAAAGGCAACCTAGGTCGGGTAGGTTGAGGAGAAAGGAAACCTATCATAAGCATTTTGGAGGGGAACAGCGATCTTGTCAGGTTGAGGGGGAAGTAGCGGCTGTAAAGGCCATTGTCACACCCACTGAGAAGTTCAGTCTGTCGATGTCACTACATGAACACGTGGACCAATGGGGTAAGACAGGAGTAAGACAAACGTCTCTCCATGCATCTGGAACTGGGGTGAGTGACAAGACTCCATGGTTGACAGGAGGAGGTACTCCACGTTAAACGGAGCTGGAGAGACCTGCTGTCTGTTCAAAAGGGAGGACAGCTATTTCCTCTTCACACCACACACAGATAAGCAAACCCGCTTCTTCTGGTCTCTTCAGGTATCAGGTATGTATATGGTGCACAGATCAGCATGTAGGCAAAAACACATACACATAAATAATAATTAAAACTACTTCACCAGGGGGCTGGAGAGATGGCTCAGCGGTTAAGAGCACTGACTGCTCTTCCAGAGGTCCTGAGTTCAAATCCCAGCAACCACATGGTGGCTCACAACCATCTGTAATGAGATTGGATGCCCTCTTCTGGTGTGTCTGAAGACAGCTACAGTGTACTCATAAATAAAATAAATAAATAAATCTTAAAAAAAAACCCTACTTCACCAAACCAAATATCCAAGTGTAGGACCACACATCTATCACTTAGGATGCGTAAAGTGGTTACAACAGCCCACTTGGAAGATGTTCATGCAACCCTCTGTTTTCTGTTCCTGCTGGAACTGTATAGAGAAAACAATTGCTTCTTTAGTTCAACCCCCAGAAGATAAATTGGCAGACAATGTGGTGTGGGTATCTTCTTGATGTTGATGAAGCCCCTTGGCTGCATCAAATGATGGCAGGTGGAATCATGGGAAGATTGGCATGGTGTCACATGAAGCCAGAGTCAGACTTGAGTCCCCCCCCCCCCCTTTTTGGATTTTTGTTGAGTTAAACTAATGTATTCCTTTGACAGTGTCTGGGACAGAGTAGATAACTCAACTGTTAGGATTGTCACTGTTGGCTGTGCTCAGTGCCAGACATCAAGAAAGAAAGGCTAGGAACTAAGGCATCTCTTTCCTTGAGATGAACAGATGTTATTGGAGAAAATGGAAAGATGTGCAGAGAACTCAATAAGACCTTACAAGTAACTGTTGGAAGAGCAGAGCACACCAACAGGGCCATTGGATTTGGAGGAGGGGAATCTCCAAGTGATCAGGAGAAATGATTCATCTTGAGTCCAAAGAATCTGATCTTTTTGAGCCTTCTAAACCAGGGTAGCAAATGTGAGCCACAAAGTCAGGACCTGTGCCATTCCCAAGCTACCATAGGATAAGATATCTTGGGATGTGAGGAAACTTGGAGATGGCTGGTTGGTTTGACTAGAGAACTCACACGGCCTTCCAGATGTAGATATAGAAGCAAGAAGGTGGCTAAGTGACCTGGAAGGCTCCAGATGTAGCCACCCTGAGGCAAGGGGATGAATCTAAGTATTCGCAAAGACCTTCTAGTCTTAAGAAGTTAAACCTGCCCAGGCCAAAGCTACAGAACCTGGAGATGTTTGAGATCTTTAACAGATCTCAAAAAAAAAATCTTCTTAAGAGTGTGGAGGCCAGTTGGGTGATGTTAGTGCATGCCTTTAATCCCAGCACTAGGGAGGCAGAAGTAGGCAAATCTCTGAGATGGAGACCAGCCTAGTCTATAGTGAGAGTCTCCCCCTACCCCCCAAAATTAGTGTTGTGACTAAGAGTAGAAGGGGCAAAAGATAAGCTTGAATTAGCCAGAGTCTTTAGGTGTCCTGGTTCCTGGTCCTCTTTATTTATTAAGGGTCAGCCAAATGATCCCCATAAGCTTGGATCAGTGCCTGTCTCTAGAGACATGAATGGTGTGGACCATTGGATCAGTGGTCAGAAGCAAATTCCTCAACACCCTTGCTGTATCATGGTTATTGTCTATCTCTTAAGCATGCATTGCAAGATCTGAATAAAGAGGAAGGTATCCCCTGCCCACCTGCTCCCCACCTGTGCAAAGGAAGCCCCAAGTGCATTTATGTCTAATGTTTCAAGCCTAGCTTAGCATCTAAGAACAACTTGCCTTGCAGAGTTCTAGACCCTGGTACTCAGAACTGAGCCTCTATAACTAGTCTATCCAAAGCAAAAGGCTTTTCTGATATTACTGTTCTCCCCAGGTTAGAAGTGGTTTTTCATTGCTTGAGTCTACAGTCTTTAGGCCTCAGAACTCAAGGACTTGAGAATGGGACTTGGGAATGGGGAGTCAGTGAGTGCTACCATTGATGGCACCAGAGTCACAGGCTTCCTCATAACCAGCATCAGAGGATCATGTGGCATTAAAAAAAAGAAAGAAAAGAAAACAAACAAACAAACAAAATGGCTCACTCAACTGGATTACAATGCAAGGGGGAGATTCCACGTGATTGAATTCTAGACACTTTTTGTACTCAAGGCAATCTCATATCAAACCAAATATAGAATGAACCCTGCATTCTTAGTCTCCAAGATGCTTGTTTTCTCTTAGTCAAATGGGAATTGCTCTGATGGCTTTCCTCTTGTCTGGAAGGGGCCGGGACTTCAAGGAGATAGGGAGGTGTGAGCCTTTGAGCACCTCTTCCTCTGTTATCAAAGCATCTTTCGCCCGGGGCTCTTGAAACCTCTTTAAAGCAGCATCATATTTTCATCAACTAAAAATTGCCCAAGAGAGACGTTGTCATTACGCGCCCTCGGTGGGAAGCTGGCATCCATCCCCACATTCCTCTATGATCACAGAGTCTTGTTGGTCCAAAGAGGCCACAAAGGGTATCATTCTTCTGCCTATCTGCGGCAGTGTCTGGTTGAAAGCGAAGGCATCTCCTCCCTCTGCTTGGGCCCAGGCAGGCTCCCTAAGTGTTGCCATCAACACCCCAGGTCTTACAGCTAGCTTATTCTACTTGCCAAGCTGGCTTTTGACTAAATCTACTGTCCACTGCTGACCCACTGAGAGGACTTTGCTCACTGGCCTACCGACCTGGCTAGTGAGTTAAATGAATAAGGTGTGTCCTAAGTTTCTTGAGAAGATAGGAGACAAGAGGAGACCTGTGAAGGAAGGTAAGGATTCCCTCTACCTACTCACTCACAGTTGAGGTCCATAAAGAGTAGATACAGTCCACATTTCCTCCAGTGGAGAGGAGTCCTTCTCTTTGTCTCTAAGATGTAGTTGGCAGTGAAAAGGACTTGGGTCTGGCACTGCCACTGACTGACTACTTGACCTTGGGCTAATGCCTTAACCACCAAGAGCCTCAGTTTCCTTGGCTCTCAATTAGGGATAATGACACCCACACTGCGAGGCTGCTGTGGTACATGAGGCTCTTACTGGATCATAGCAGACTCTCAATAACTGGTCATTATAAAAACCATTAAATTGTCTTCCATAAATTCCACATGCAGCAATTGAACACACTCTCTTTATTCATTCATTTGTTCATACATCCACCCATCCATAAAACATTCATTAACAGCATTGCGTTGTGCTCAACGGGGCTTCTATAAAGGAATAGAAAGCCTGGTTTCTGGGCTGGGGTGTAGCTCAGTGGGAGAGTGTTGACCTGACATACATGAGGCCTTGGTTCCGTCCCCAAGACTCCTGTGCTGAGAGGTGCAAGTTAAATGGGAAACAATAATGCAGAGAGGATTTGAAGTGTGCCATTAAGATGACAATCCATAACTAATGCCCTGAGGGTCAAGGGGCCTAAGCCAGCAAGGTGGAACACTCTACATCCAGCCCCAGAGGGACTTACTGAAGGCTGAACACACTGGGCTCGGATCTTCAAGTGCATAAAGAGGGATTCGCAGCTTCATCCTTTCTGCTGTGAAGCTGTGAAACCAAAGGTCTCTCACTTCCATGGGCTCTCCTCAAAGCCTTTGCCCAACTGTGTTCTCTTCTGTACATGGTCTCCCAACTGCAGACGCTCCGGGGCCTGTAAACCTTGGATTATCCTATGCGGGTGGCCAAGTTTTAAAGTTGGGTGATAAACTAGAAACCTATAAATGCAAGGCTCACATCGCCTGCCTTCGGACTGTCAAGACTCTACAGGTAAAGTTGAAGGTCAAGGACACCTGGAAGTCTGAAAAGAAGGTGTTCACTGGGGAAAGAGCAACTGCGGACAAGACTCTGAGGCCTGGAGACAACAGGACTTAGAGGAAAGCTTTGAGGACAGTGGGTGAAGACCATGGTCTGGAGCAAGTAGGCTTAGTATAAAGTACCCACACAATCTTTACACGTTCAGGAAATTTAATGATGGAACAGCATTTGGAAGCTGGACATGGTGGTTCATACCCATAACACCAGTGCTTTGGGGGCTGAGGCAGGAGAATCATTTTAAGTTTCTGGGAAGCCTGGGCTATGCAACAAACTTCAGGTAAGCCAGGGCTATAGCATCAACACAATAACAGCACAATAAAGCAACAGCGACGTTTTTGTGGAGCCATGCTGACCTGGGCTCTACTTAACGGCATAATGCATTAGCTGATGTTTTAGTCTGCAGATGTCAGAAGAGGGTGCTGGACCCCCTGGAACTTGAGTTAAGGATAGTTATGATTAAAGCATATCCATAATTTAAAAAAATAGAAAAGGATAATTATGAGTTCCCATGTGTGTGCTAGGAGCTGAACCCAGGTCCTCTACAAGAGCAACAAGTGGTCGTAACTGCTGAGCCAACTCTCCAGACCCTCAGCTAGCTTTCTTATGTATCCCAGACCCGTCAGCCTAGGTATGGTCCTGCCCACAGTGGGCTGGGCCCTCCTATACCAGTCATCAATCAAAATAATATTCCACAGACATAACCATATGTCAACCTAACTGAAGCAATTCTTCACTTACTCCAGGTGACTTCAGGATGTATCAAGTTGGCAAGAAAAACTAACTAAGCCAGGAAACTTCCCATCGCTGTGATCAAAACCCGAGACAATCAACTCACAGAGAAGAGAGAGATTCTGGATCATGGTTTCAGAGTTTCCATGACTGGTGAGACAGCAAGCACACTACGTAGTTATAAGTGACACAACAAACCTGCTCACCCTAGACAGAGTCAAGGAATAAAAGACTGGGATAGGCCTGAAGGGTCCCTCAGTCCTCCAAGGACACACCCCAGTGACCTAAAAATCATTCTACCAGGTCTCACCTCTTAATGGTTCTGCCACCTCGTAACAATGCCTCCCTGGGGAACCAAGTCCCTAGCATGTGGGAGCTATTAAGATAATAAGTACGGCAACCATGACCTTGGGAAGGTCATGTAGCCTTTAAAAAAAAAAGGTTTATTTATTTCTTTATATTTGAATACACTGTCACTGTCTTCAGACACACCAGAAGAGGACATCGGATCCCATTATAGATGGCTGTGAGCCACCATGTGGTTGCTGGGAATTGCACTCAGGTCCTCTGGAAGAGCAGCCATTGCTCTTAACCACTGAGCCATCTCTCCAGCCCCCTCTGCAGCCTTTTGAAATGTCAGTTTCCTCAAGGACAAATTGATGGCAATGGCAGTACTGCTTAGTGATGCAGGCTGTGTGAGGTGGGGGAGGGGGTTGTGCATGCTTTATACACTGTAGAAAGCATCCATGCTGTGCCTAGTTATAAGGCCCACACACCATCAACACCACGATGAGCAGAAGTCTAGGGGGCGACCCATCCAGGACATATCCTTTGCTGTCCCACCATACCTGGCTCCAATGCACTCCTATTCTGACCACTGGTAGAATGTGGAAAGGAGCATTTCTCAGGAGTGAAGGACACCGAGAGCCTTTGTCCCACCCAGATGGGACAGTAATGAGGACCGCAGTGGCAGCAGGTGCAACTGGGTGCAGCACTGTGGGAGCCACCCCCTGTAGCTGAATTTGAGGCATCTGAGTAAGAGCTTTGGCTCACTGTGTGGTCTTCAGTAATAACTTCAGCTCCCGAGCCTTGGTTTCACCACCTCCTGGGGTTCATTATGCTTATTTTCTGTGCCATTATTGGACACCAGTGAAATCATATTTCTCTCAGATCAATCTTTCAGTTCCTTGAAAGGAAATAAACAAGAATATTCCAATGCACACATCTTTTTTGTTTTTGTTTGTTTTGTTTGTTTTGCTTGTTTTTTTTTGAGACAGGGTTGCTTTATATATCCTGGCTGGCCTAGAATTTGCTATATAGACCAGGCTGGTTGCAAGATCAGCTTGCCTTTTTGCTGGGATCCTTTGCTGTCCCACCATACCTGGCTCCAATGCACTCCTATTCTGACCACTGGTAGAATGTGGAAAGGAGCATTTCTCAGGAGTGAAGGACACCGAGAGCCTTTGTCCCACCCAGATGGGACAGTAATGAGGACCGCAGTGGCAGCAGGTGCAACTGGGTGCAGCACTGTGGGAGCCACCCCCTGTAGCTGAATTCGAGGCATATGTCAGAGCTCTGCACTAGGCTGTCCTCTCGTGAGTGTGTTCTTGGTTGTGTGCGCGCCTACAGATGAGGAGAAGTCCACTCACAGGACCCATCCCAAGTACCAGCATGAGGTCAAAACAAGGCCAAAGATAGAGTCTATTTTTTTTTTCCAATTCAGTCAACTGTCGGCCCCTTTTCTTCAAGACAAAGACAGTTGCTCGGATATCTATCAGAGAAGCCAAGAGAGCTGTTTCTGGTGAGAGAGTTGGCTGTCCACTCTTAGGTACTGTGTGATCATTCATTCATTCATTCAGAACGAAGCCTAGAATCCTGTACAATGTTAGCTTAGTATTCTACCACCAAGCTGCTTCCCTAGCCCTCATCATGCTCTCACCTTTGCCTCTCTGTGACAATATCTTAAATTAGAAATTTGCCTTCTCTGTTTGTTGTGGCAAGGTCTGTCAGCTGGTCTCTTCAAAAGTCTGATGAAGAAGCCACCATGGAGCTCACGTGGCAGAGAAAGAGGCTGTCTGGGATCTTCGAAACACCAGGGACAAGTACAGAAGCACAGATGGTAACCCGGGTGGAAGCATGCTCCCTCTGTGTTCTCTGGCCCCACACCTCAGGGGAACTGAGAAGGCTATGCTGCTAGGCCTGAGGTCAATGTCGATGGGACATGCCTAATGCCCCACTCCCCTGTCCTGAAGGCACTGTTCCTGTCCGCACCACATGGTCCCACAGTCTCCATCATTAGATGAGTCAACCAACAGTAGGGTAAAAACTACCCCCCCTGGCCAACCCCAGAGCAAAAGCAACATGTTCAAACATCCTGTCATTATCACCACCAATGATAATAAGGGAAATAATGAGCAAGAATTACTTTTATTAAATAAATCAGGCAAGTGCACCTTATAACACGTTCCGGAGCCGTGAGGAGGCCCTGTAAGCGTTGGGATGGCGTTGGAGCCTGTGCCGGCCTCCATTAGGAGCCGGTTTCTTTACAATTACTCCTCTGAGCCCAGCAGGTCAGGGCTCATCTCCTAAGTGTATAATAACATAAATGGATTTTCTGTTTATCAACGAGGACTTTGTAAGTGTGTGTTTCCTCCAAGCCAACTCCTCATTTTAATAGATGAGTTTTGGAAACAGCGTTGGCATTGTAGCTGGTTAAAAGGCAGACGGTTAACTGTTTTGCTCAGTCTGAGAGATTTAGAACAGTCTGAGCTTATCCCTACATTAGCTCTGTCGCCTTCTCCAGGGCCCAGTGCAGTGATCTGATGTGCCAGCAGATGGGGGGAGGGGGCGAGAATGGGGAACTGGGGGTGTGGTGAGAGGTGGGAGTGTCCAGAGGTCTTTTTGAGAGCAGGATGTCCAGGATGGTTCCATTTATATGTTACCTCGCCTCCTCATGGGGCTGAGATAGTTTTTTAAAATGCCAGTAGTAATATAGATGGGCGTGTTAGTTACTTGCTTCTGTGGCAAAATGCTGGACCAGAGCAACTTGGGAAACCAGGGATTTATTTTGGCATCTGGCTTAAGAAAAGATAAGGTCCATCATGATGGGGGAAACACAGCAACAGCAGCATGAGGCCACAGTGCATCCACAACCAGGAAGCAGAGAGCAGACAGCAAGTGGGGCCATAGTGTAACATTTCAAGGCTGGCCTCCCCAGGGACTCACTGCTTCCAGGAAGGATCCACCTCCCAAACGCACCACAACCTTCCAAAACACCACAAGCCCACTAGAGTCCTAGGAGTCAAACATGTGAGCCTATGGGGGACTTTTCGTGTTCAAACCAGAACACAGGGCATGTAGCTTCTGAATGAACTATATCTGCCATGGTGGAGCTGGCTCTGCCACTGGGGGATTAGGGGCGTGGCTCAGTGGAAGAGTGCTCACTTAGCATGCCCCAGGCCCTGAGTTCCAGGCCCCCAGCACTGAAACTTGGAGATTTAAAAGAACTCCACTATTGGAATTCACTCTGGAGAGAGAGAGAGAGAGAAAGAGAGACAGAGAGAGAGAGAGTGTGTGTGTTTATATACATACACACACTAGCAAACACCTTACTAGTGAGCTGTCGTCCCCTCAGCATTCAGACACTACATTTGACTTGATTAAATGTCACATTCAGCCTTCAGTGTTTTTGTGCATTTGACCTGTGCATTCATGCCTTTCTTCCACTTCCCTTTATATCTCAATAGTTTTGTTTTGTTTTTCAAGATGGGGTTTCTCTGTATTGCATTGGCTATCCTGGAACTCACTCTGTAGACCCAGCTAACCTTGAACTCAGAGATCCTCCTGTATCTGCCTCCCAAGTTCTGAGATTAAAGAAATATGCCACTACCACCACTTGGTAACAATAATTTTCTTGGTATGTTCTTTAGTTTTAAAATAGCCATTTGAAAGATAAGCACCACTAGTAAAGACATACCCCTGGTTTCCCTGCTAGAACCTAAGCGAGCCACGCCGGGATTCCCTGGCTTCTACTTCTCCGTGCCCCTTGTGCTCCAGTGGCTTAGCTCTCCACTGACTAAAAGCACTTGGGCTCACAGAGGATATCAGGATGGAAGTGACTCTAGCTTTGTTCCTTTCCAATTAACCATGGCAATGGCAGAGTAGATAGCCCAGGGTGTGAGGACCGGACAGTGCCAGGAAGAAAGTTCTAGTAATACAAAGTGGGAGCCCTCAGAAACTAACCATGGACATACAGGGATGCTTGGTGGGAGGAGCCAGGGAGGAGGGCAGCTGTGGACTCTTGGATATGGCTATTTATTTATCCTTGTCTTTGGGGATAGAATAAGAGACAGGCATAGAGCTGTATCACAGTAGGGTCTAAGTCAACTGCCATGCTAGATGCAACTCTACTGACTGTGAGCAATGAAAGGGTAATTACAGATCCAATAAAAATCCATATAATTAAATTAATAAACAGTAGTCAGCAATTTTGGACAAAGCAAACTCGGTCTTGGGGAGGGGTCTGTTCTATTATTGACCTTTTTAGTGACGCACATCCAGGACAATAATAAGAGGCAGACTGAGTCAGATCCACTAATGTTTAAACTCTGTATGAGGTGGCCACACCCTGCCCCTTGAATATCTCCCAGCAAGCAGGTGCTCCCTGGGAAATCCCCTGTAGAAGAAGCCAGGAAGGCAAGCATGATCTCCTTACAGGATTTAGTCACCAAAGGAAGAGCTGCACTCTCAAGGCCTTGGCCTGTCACTGGCCACTGGGTCCTCTCTCACTGAGGCCTGAGTCTGCAAGGCTGAGGTAGTGAGAACAGAAAGAGACATTGATGTAGCAGCCCTGAGATTTGAGGGTCTTTAAACAGAACATCTTGCAAGGGGATGAGCAGCTCTGTCCCTTTTCTATAGAATGCCATGTGACAAGGGACCTGTGGGGTGGGAGTGATGAGCTCCAGGTGCCAGAGCGAAGGAATGACCCAAGGGAAAGACTAGGTTCATCTACTGGAATCATTCTAATAACAGGAAGCCAGTTAATTTTTTTGTTTATTGTTTTTAATGTGTATGTGTGTGTGTGTTGGGTGTGGTATGTATAGTGTGTATATAGTATGTGTGCAAGTGTGAGAACATGTGTGTGTACTTTAATATCTGTATGTGTGCACGCACATGCATGTGCAAGAGCACAAGGCAGGAAGATCAGGCATTTAAAGAGATCTGAGTTCAAGTCATCCTGGTCTACTTGAGACTGTCTTAAAAATAAACAAAGGCAGATGGGGGTGGCATGCCTCAAGTCGAACTTTTGGAAGACCAAATGGAATGGGCACCAGAGAAACGTCTCAACTTCATACAAGAGCATGCACACATGCAGGCACAAGCACATGCTAAGTAAGGATTTAAAAAAAAAAAACCGCTGGGTGGTGGTGGCGCACGCCTTTAATCCCAGCACTTGGGAGGCAGAAGCAGGCGAATTTCTGAGTTCGAGGCCAGCCTGGTCTACAGAATGAGTTCCAGGACAGCCAGGACTACACAGAGAAACCCTGTCTCGAAAAACCTTAAAAAAAAAAAATCCAACCAAATAAACAACCAAACACCCTCACACGAGATTTAATACATGAACTGCCTGTCTCTTTCCTCCTCACAAACTTCTCCCATCTGCCCTAGCAGTATTGTGACTCTCAGGAAACCTCTGACCCTGAGTCTAACTCAAATGCCAATTTTAGGTTTTTAAATTTGTTCCTCTTTTATTTGTTTGTTTGTTCTTGGCATTGAAAATATCTCTAATCCAAATGCTCTGGCTGTAATGGTGGCCCCTATTTCCCACTTAACCTTTAGTGGTGGTATCTCTTAGAGGAAGGAGTCTTGAAGATCAGAAAACTTGAGATCTGGCAGCAGGTGGCCCCAGGGTGGCATTCCCTGTGGCTTTATCAGATGTCCATAGATGATTTATATCCTGTGTCTCTCTGAACCAGATGTTCCTCAAACTACACTGGTGAAGGGTTCAGCTATGAAAGACTTTCAACATTGATTGTGTAAGATAATTGGAATTCATTTGTTGAGCACAGATTCCTGCTAGTTTGTGCCATTCAAAAGGAGGACACCAGGGTAAGACGCCCTGTGGAATATAACCCACCAGCTGGCATCCTTGGTGTAGAGCAGCCTACTTCCCACATATATGCAGGGAGTACACAGCCAAGGAAAGCAGGACTCAGGCAGGTGACTTCCCTTTTCTGGCCTTCAGTGCTCTCATCCGGGAAGTAGGAAGATGAACCATAGGGGTAGTGTGAATTAAATTCACATCTCTACCAAGTCTGGACTCCCTCTTCTGCTTCGCTAGCAACTGACTCCAGTTAGGATTGAGAGTAGATAAGCAAATCTTTTTAGTCATCAAACTAAACCCTTTCAACTTTACTCAAGCTATGCTAGACAAAGTGTCTCAACCAACCCCCTCTGAGATGTTTTCAGGAAAGCAGACATATAACTTTGATACTTTGCAATTAAAGGGTCTTCCAAGCAAGAAAATACAAGGGGGACTCAATACATCTTGTCTCCTGCTGCCTCAGGCTCCAGCAGAAGAGAGTTATGAAGAATGCCTGATGGGAACCTGGAACACAGATTGTCACCTACTTCAGGAGTGAAACTGCCTACTGGCAAGTGAGGCAGGACCAGAACTGTCACTACAAGGAATTCCCAGTTACTTGTACTGATTGCTACCTAGAGGCAAGATGCCCTCAGAGAGACAGGCTCCTGTTCTATTAAAGGGTTCACAACACAGCTGTTTCCCTAAACACTGACTTATAATAGTGATGAAAGCCATGGATTTACATCTGTGATCAGGGACAGAGAAGCTTTGGGATATGTAAGAATCTCATTTCTCAAGTAGATGTCCCTTCAAGTACTTTCTTCAAGGTCATGTTAAAATGCCCATGCACCTCCTTGGCACATTCTTGAAAGGTGTGATATAAGAATGGTGAGTAGAAGAATGGCTAGTACTGAGGACAGAGCCAAGATCAGATGTGCTAACAGCAATGAGGTTGACCAGTTGGCTTGTTTGTGTTGTAGGCACTATATAGGCAGGTTAAATTTCTAAATTCCAGCATGGCACATTCTCAGACTTGGTTGCCACTCAATTAAATATCTGCACTTTCCCTGATTCAGGAGTAAGATCTTGGAGGGAAAGAACAATGTCTTCCCTAAGTGATTCCCCAGGCAGGCCCTTGAAGTTTGGCATTAGAAATTATTGGAATCTGTGTCTGTCATCCATGTTGGTTGTCACTCTTGTGTTTTGCACTGGTGGTTCTCACCCCTGGAGGCAGCCCAAGACTTGCCTCCTACTGTATTTATTTATTTAAGATAAACTCATAGAAGCAGTGTGGGATAAGGTGACAGGAAAATGTCTTAAAGAGACTCAAGAGAAAGCAGTTACTTTGTTTTGTGGGCACTGGATTCACCTGACAGAAGTCCTTTCTTCCCCATTCCATCCTTTAGGTATGTCCTTCAGGGGAGGGAAGGGGAAGCTTTTGTGTATGTTGCTATAAGAAAAACATTGCTTCCTCCTAAAGAAAGAGCAAGGGCTATTTGAGGCAGTCCAGACGGAAGGTCTTGTAAACAGCCCAGAGTCAAAAGGGTGAGGTTGATGGATAAGCAGGCCCAAACACCTACCCCTCCCTCTCCTTATATTCCTCTGCCCCACACTAACACCAATCTATATCCTCTGCCATGATTTAAGGATCATGCAGTGGTGAGAATCTCTCAAAGGAGGTTCAGCCCCAGTACCCCTTCCATCACAGAGGTGAGGGACTGTCTAAACAATGTCACTTGAAAGATGGGTCTCTGCTCTTTTGTGAGAGAATGCTCAGAGGCCCTCTCTTTGTCAAGGGCTCAAGAAATCCCTTTAATCTTGGTCTGTTTCTTTTAAGCAGTTCTAAGGGAACTTCTCTGGTGAAAATACACTGCTGCCTATTTCCTATACATGTGGAGAAAGAAGGGCCCTCCTTTCTTCTCCTCCCCCTACTGAGCATTCTTACAGATAGCTGCTCTTCTACTGTTTCATGATACGGAACAGTGTAAGACGGGCTGAAGATACAGCTGTCCATGCACTTGACTCTCACAGGAGGAAAGGCAGGGCAGATCCCTGAGTATGTAGGCATACTATACAGAATTAAATGATAGCCAGGCAGAGGACGAGTTTTTTATGTTAGCCATAGTTCAGGTTCTACTTTCATTCTTAAAATGGTGTGTGTATTTGGGCACATAACTGAAGTGTCCTGGAAAAGCCATATCTAGGTTGACAGTTCTGTGGACTGACTAGAACTTTGCAACTGGGGTAAATAGGAATGATAGAGATCAGAAGTCAAGATTTTGGAGAGCTGTTTTTAGCCTCCTTTATAACCTTTGGAGGATATTGATTAAATAAGTTATTAGCAGACCTATAGCTTCCATTAACCAGACCACCTGATGTCCCTGCTAATGTGTGTGGTGAATGCATTGACTGTCTTTGTTCTTTGACTATGAAAAGGTCAAGTCTGTTTGGAATGTGTCACTTGGAGCAATTTGAACCCATGCTCCTAGGACATAGTCACACATACTTGGCTCTGAACACATTTTGTTATTTCTCTTGCAGTGAGAACTGTGCTGTTGCATCTGCAGGTGAATGATTTCCTCTGTAAATGTCTTCTTGGCATATCTGTGAAGAGACATTCCCAGTGCCAAACTGCCTTCATCTTCATCAAATCTGTTTGTAAGAGACAATCATAGCTGTGTAGACGGTGACCTACTTTTATATAAGGGGCACAGAGCATCGTGGGACCTTCGCATGAATATCTAGGCACCCTCCAAAACAGCTGTATGAAATTCTAATTGTATTATGCCTCAAGAAGTCTGTGATGGCTAATCTTGGTTGTCAACTTGAATACATCTAGAATCAACTAAATCCCAAGCCACAAGGTGTTGAGGAATTTTGTTATTGAATCATTTGAGGTCAGAAGACTCACTCTAAATCAGGGCTACACCCACATAAAAGGAGATAGAACAAGGAAAGTTTTGGGTTTTTTTTGCCAGTTTGTCCTCACTCTTGCTGACAAGTTCATCTAGCCTGCTGCTGTGGCATTCTTTCACTGGTGTTACAACCTACTTCTTCCTGATTGAAGACTAGCTAAGATATCCAGCCATGTGGACTGAATAACTATTAAATTCATAGCCTTTCTTTTGAGAGATAGTCATTGTTGGACTAGACAGACCACAGCCTGTTAGCCACTCTAATAAATTCCCCTTAAGTATAATATTAATTCTATCAGTTCTGTTTCTTTAGAAATCCCTGATTAATACAGAGAGGCTGGAGTATATAGATGAGAAAAAGACTAGAGCAGGGAGCTCCACCTATGCAGCCACAGGGGAGTCATCAGCCATACTGGGTACAGATCATCCAGTGTGGCCTTAAGGCTACCCATATGCCTGCTTGTAACACCTCACCCACTGCTCTGTGATAAGCCTAATAAAGTCATTGGTTCCCAGGATGAACTTGGGTGGAATCTATTTTGGTTTGGGTTGAGGATCTTAGGGAAAGGGTAGATATTGTTTACAACCCACCCTCAGGGAAGGAATTTTAGCAACATGTGTGTACTGTATCTGGAACATTATTCACTATAAACAAATGATAATTACAGCAATCTTGATTGAAGTTGTTTGCAACCCATTTCTCAACAGGTCATTACCATACACATCCTCCTAATTCAATTGGATAGTTAGAACACAAGTGTTGAAATATAGGAAGCATTTATAACAAGACAAAGATCAACAGGCACCACCCCATAGTTGGAACTTCAAATGAAAGCCAGTGTCAACCACTCTGCTTGTTGCTGTAACCAAACACCAGACAGAAGCAATTTAAAGGAAGAAAGCTTTATTCTGGCTCATGGTTCAGGGGATACAGTCCATGATGGTAGAATTTGTGATTGCAAGAGATTCCTTACATCTTGTGCTAGAGAAGCAAAAAACAACAAAACAAAACAAAACAAAACAAACATCACCATCACCCCCCCCCAAAACGAACAAAACAACAACAAAACAATACCAGAAACAGGGTTAGACTATAACCTTCAAAGGCTCACCTCCAGTGAACATGTCTGTCAGTCAAGTTTCACCTCCTGAAGCTTCTGCAACATCCCAAGTAGAGCCACCCAGTGGGGACCAAGTGTTTAGCACATGATACTGTGGAAACATTTCCCATATGTATATCCTGGATGTAGGCTTGACAGTAGTCATTTGCTTCACGCCTCAGAGCTATGTTGTGCTGTATCTGCTGGGAAGTAAGGAACAAATAGAGGAGCAGGCTGAGGCAGTGGGCTATTCTGTCTGGAGAAGCTTACTTGGCTATCTCATATGAGCTCATTTGTTTCAGGTGCATAGCCTGTGCTCTCAGCAAATGGAGTGTCCTGAAGCAGGGATTGCAGAGCCACTATATCCAGTCTGTGGCTACTGCCTGCCTGCCTCAAGATAAGTTACAAGACCAAGCTGTGGTGTCCCAGCATTTGATGGGGTGGGAGTTGGCACCCAGGTGCCACTGTGTTGGCTGAAAAGCATTGACTCCTTTCTCACTTAAACCTATAGAAGAGCCTCAAGTGTGATTAATTCAGCACTTAGCTTCAGTTTTGTGAAAAATTTATGGTCTTATCCCAGGAAAATGTCTCCTAATAACATTGAGTATATGTTGGAGATTGGTTCTAATGCTCTGATTCAATCCAGAATCTGCATGTCCAGACGCTAAAGGTCCTTGTCCCCAATTGGCTAAAAGTCCTTGTCCCCAATTGGTTTTTGATTGCTCAGTAAAGATGCCAGAGGCCAATGGCTGAGAAAAGGGAGATGGGCAGGACCCTTAGAATTTCGAGGGTTAGAGACAGAGGGTTAGAATGGGAGAGGAGATGGAGAATCACCAGGATGCTGAGGTGGGGGGAGATGGAAAGGGGAGAGCTGGACGAGAGAGAGCCAAAGAGCCAAGTAATAATTCGAGTAAGTTGCCACTGGCCACTTCCCAGATTGTGGAAGGTTTAGGAGTACCCAACCTTTGAGGTAGCCAAGATATTTTAAAACTAAGCTAATATATGTTTGTCTTTCATTTGTAGATCCAAAGATAGCTCCTGGGCAGGTGGGAGCACGTGCTCTTTCAGGTGCACTCGTGATCTGCCAGGAGCCAAAGCGATGGGGCCAAAACTCGACGCCACAAGGATGAGATAAAGGAACATATATAAGAAGAAGTTGAAAAACAAAGCATTGGAGACATGAGCTATTGTGCTATTACTGACCATGAGGTGAGGTGACATGTTTGGTCAGTCTCAACCATGGGCAGCCAATATTAGTAACATTATACCGTTTGCCATAGAATAGCATTTCGGCCAGCGAGGGACGGTGCGTGAAAAATTCCTTGATGACTAGTGACACTGGTGCTAACACATGGCAGACTACATAACTCACAGCATGTGGCCACGCTGGATTCAGCAAATATGACTGGAGCATACATAGTTATGTACAGTGGCCCTGGGTTCAATCTCTTGTACTGCATAAACGAGGCCTGGTAGAGCTTTACCTGTAATTCCAACACTTGGGAGTTAGAGGCAAGAGGATCAGAAGTTTAAGATCATCCTTGGTCACACAGCAAGTCCAAAGGGAAAAACACGCCTACGGAGGCATCGGTAAGGAATGTGTTCCTTTTCTTATACAAGTTGGCCATCGTTACTGTATAGTTGAAGAGCTTCTTGGGTCCAAGTCCTTCATTAAAAACTCCCTGTTTTTAAACTTCTAACTTAAGATTCTGTCTTCAGATAGATACTTATTCTCTCAGTACTCTAACTGAGGAAAATAAAGACTAAAATGAGCATGCAAATGTCCCCTGGTCACCCAATTCACAAATGACAGAGAGGTTGGAACCTCTTCTGAAGTTCAGTTCTTTAACTGCAACCTGCACAGAGCCTGAGTCCCACATCACAGCTGTGGTTGGAGCGTTTGTAAAGCCTTCATTTCTTCTGCTATCTGTATCTGCCATGGAACTTACTTTCCAAGGCCCCGGCTGTCCTGACTGGGTAAGCAGTTGTTTAGTTGTTTACATCGATGATGTTCCTGTGAGGCACAGTACACTTTATCAGATTTATATTCTGATAGTGTTGTTACCTTTCTCCAAGCCTGATCTCTTTTTCTGTCTAGCACTTGAGGTCACTTCATACTACATAAACGATTCACCTATTTATCAAGATAGGGTCTACTGCTCAACTGGGAGGAGAGGTCTTTGAAACAGGATTGTTTTCTGTCTTGCTCTTCACAGCTTGGTACATTTCTGGGCACAAACTGGGTATCCCATCAACATACGCTGGTCAGATAAATCACTAGTTAATGGCAAGGATAGGTTTAAAATCATTGCCGCACATCCTTTTGTCTATTGAACAGCTTGACTGCATTAAATGGATGCCTGTTGCTTTCTTCCTGGACCAGCGTGTGGAACATTGCAACGCAAAGCTTAACGGGGCTGTCTTATGTGTGCATTGACAAATCCACTGACGTTCAAAGCTAGCGCAGAGGTAGAAAAAACTGTGCTCAAAAAATAGGTAGATAGATAGATAGATAGATAGATGGATGGATGATAGATAGATAGGTGATAGATAAATAGATAATAGATGACAGACAGATGATAGGTGATAGATGATAGATGTTAAACATATATATATATATGTGTATGTATGTGTGTATGTGTGTGTGTGTGTGTGTTGGATAGATAGATAGATAGATAGATAGATAGATAGATAGATAGATAGATAGATAGTTAAGAGCCCAGGTGTTGGTGATGCACTTAGGAAGCAGAGGCAATAGATATCTCCGTGAGTTTGAGGCCCATCTGATCTACAAAGTCTGATCTGGAGTTCTAGGACAGCTAGAGCTGTTAGGAGGAGCAGAAGGTGGAGAAGAAGAAAAAAGAGAAAATAAAAAAGAAAACCCGGTTGTGTTGTCAAAGGGGCCCAATATCAGAATCCATGGTTGCCTTTTGACAAAGTAAATCTCCCTTTCAGTAGCTTCAGTTTTCCCCCTCTCTTTCCAGCCCCCTTCTTCCTCCTCTCTTAGCTCATCTGGGGACCTGTTCTCTGTCACATCTTGTGTCCCAGCCTCAGTTCTCTTTCTGGGGACCCAGGTGTGTGTGTAAGGTACTGGTGAGTTGTACTCAGCTTTGTGTGGCACTCCCTTCACTGAATCAACCACCAGATCCCACATGGTTCCCAAGGATGAGTGGCTCCTTGTAGAGATCTTTGAGGGCCAAAGCTCTGCTTTGTGATTTATCTATGCAGGACCAAGAGGTGGGACAGAGGAGGAGAGGAGAGAGGCTAGGTCTAGCAGAGGGATGGCTCCACCCTGCCCACTGCTACCAGCAGCAATGATGGAAATCCTACCTCATGTAAATGCCACTGAAAGAGAGATTGGGGGTGGGGTAGAGGCTACAGATTAGAAAGGAAAACGATTACAGTAGGATTCAAACTAAGTTTGAGTTTTTTAACTCCAGTTTACAAACCTCCCCTGCAGAATGGAGACGACCATCCCTTACCGGGTCCCCACTGAGTGAACTGATGTGATGGCTGCAGAGACAAGCTCTGTGCTTAACACAGAAACGTTCCAAAGAGGCATTACTGACTTACATTACAATCCACACACTGCTGCTCTGAAGATGGGATTATTTGGGGGACAGCAGGAGACACCCAGGAGCCTGAGAGCATTCTCTCCCCCAGCTCAGAGCCAGCAGGATGCTTGGCATTCCAGCTGCTGGCCTCGCTGAGGACCGGTTTACATGCAGATGTTATCTGCCGGTCTTTAATGGCACTTGTTTAAGTTATTAGCACCTCAACTCTAATCAGATTAACCTCTGTTGAAAAAGAATTCTTGAGCCCGGAAATGTAGGGGGTGGGGTGGGGAGAAAGATGAAGAGCAGAGGTTCCCACCACTGGGAGGTCCTTAACCCTTGTGTGGCCTTACAAAAATCATGGAGGAAGAGGGAGGCGAAGTGGGTTGTGAACTTGTGAGCCTCTCCAGCCCCTTCTGTGGGTGCAGGAGCCAGAGGATGCAGACTCAGGTGCACAACAGTTGAGTGGGGTAGGGGAGAGGGCAGGGCTTTCATACATGAGCCCTCCTGAGGTGTCCCTGTCACTCATTAAAATCTCTTTTCTTCATTAGCATACATTCATTGTGCAAATCAATGGGTTTCATTATTACATTCTCGTGCCTATATGCCATGTGCTCTGATCATATCCTTCCTCTCAGTACCATCCTCTGGTCCCCTTCCCCTCCGCTGGTCCCCTTCCCCTCCCCACTCCTGTTGGTCTCCTTCCTGTCTCTAGAAGAGTCTTCTGCTTTCAAACCTTTAAAAACAAGTCTAGATTCTCTATATGAGAGGCATGACTTGTTTCATGAGGAGACATCCATTTTCTTGTAAACGACAGGATCGATGCTTTTCACTGTCTGTGTAATATTCCACTGTGGATGAACAGCCACACTTTCTTTATGGTTTGTCTGATAATGACATCACAACTGGCTATGTGAATCATGGATGTCCAAGTGTCTCTGTAGTGTGCTGAGTTAGAGTTCTTCAGGTGTATACCTAGGAGTGCACATATTAGGTGTCATAGTTGGTAGTTTCATGTTTCTGAGGAACCCCTGGAACTGATTTCCATAGTGGCTACGTCATTTATAGCATTGCCTCTTCTGGTTTCAAAATGAGGGGTGGGGGGATCCTTCGTCTGTCTGCTTTTTTAAAGAAATTTTAGGAAAGCTTATTTTATTTTGTGTGTATGAATGAATGTTTTGCCTGCATGTGTGTGTATATGCACCACGTGGGTGCCTGCTGCCCTTGGAGGTTCGAAGATGACAGAAGATCTCCTGTAACTGAAGTTAGGGAAGGTTGACAGCCACCATATGGATGCTGGGAACTCTCAAGAGCAACAAGTGCTCTTAATCATGGAGCCAACATTCCAGTGCCTGTCAGCGGTTCCTAATTTATCAATAGGAATTGTTAAAAAGGCATCTCAATGCCTGGATCCCAACCTCATTCAGTTAAATCAGTTTTCCTACAGGAAACAAATCTCAGCTCAGGCCCAGGCTGGGATTTGTTTAGCATCATCCAGGTGAAAAGCCACTGTCTTAGAGGGGGGTATCTGTAGTGACAATAGGGGGTAGTGGGGAGCTCGAGAGAGCTGGGCCTCCTTTGAGGGATCCCGCTGCAGGGCAAGAAGAATCCTGGGTGTCTCTCCTGGGGGCAGACTGTCTTATGGAAGGTCTCATCTCCTGGGGACTGTCCTGTTGGGCAGAGTGAAGGCCCGAGAACGCTCAGTTATGAGGCTTCTTATCGAGACTGTGACAAAACGCCCGACAGAAATGACTGAGGACAAAAGGTCTATTTTGGTCCATGGTTTCCGAATATTTCAGTCCACTATGGTGGAGCCAGAAGGGAAACACAAAGTGATACAGGAAGCCATCAGGGGCCATATGTCCCTAAGGATCCATGCCACGATGACAGACTTCCTCCAGCCATGTCCCAACTCTTAAAGGTTCCACAACATCCTGCAAACAGCTGCTAGTTGGGACAAAGTGTTCAGACACATGAACCTGTGGGGAGCATTTCATATTTAAACGACAGCAACAGAAGCACATGATTATATGACAGTGACAGTCTACCTTGTGTTCTGAAATAGAAGCTCTTACTGGGATCTGGCTTCAAGCATTAGTCTAGGCTGGCTGGCCAGCAAGTCCCAGGGTTCCCCAGTCTCTGTTTTCCCAGCCCAGGGATCACAGACAACAGCCACAACTTTTTATGTAGTGCTAGAGATTCGAACTCAGATCCTCATGCCTGCACTTTACAGCAAACTCTGCCCACAGAGTCATCTCCTCAGTAGCAGCACCTCTATGCTCCAAAACACTGAATAGCAATTGAGATGAAAGGGAGAAACCCATACCTTTTGGTACACAGGGTATTGTTCCAAATCAGCATCAGCGTGGAACTGATTGGCACAGCTCAACGGTAGAATGTGTGCCTAGCAAGCAAAAGGCTGTAAGTTCAAGCCCCAGACCTCTCTTACCCATCCCCCACCAAAAAGAAAAAAAAAAGAAACAGAGAAGGGGGAAGATCGAAAATCCACAGGCTAGCTGGCACACAGGTGCTGGTCAGAAGGGGCACCCGGCAGCAGCAACAGAAACTGGTCCTTCTGTTGTTCTGTAACATTCAAGATGAGTATGAACATTGCTGACACAGGGAAAAAAAAATCTCCAGGGTGTTGTTAAGTGGAAAATGTCAGTACCAAAGCAACTTGGAGAATGAGGTTCTCTTTATGTAAATAAAAAACAAGCACTAAAAATAGCCAGAGATGCACACATTTGACAGAAAACATAGAGAGCAGACGTCAGAGAGGAGAGGGCCCCTGGGAGGGGAACCAGCCTGGAAGTGTCTGGGATGGGGAGGCAACTCTGGACCATTTTCCCCACATCTCAGTCTCCATCCTCTGAAAGCACTTATGATGAGCACATGTTTCTCTAATGTAATGTTTCTCTAATGAAAATGTGCTTGCTTTTTCATGAAAAGTGAAATCCTTCTGGAGCCAAATTCTGGGTATGGGAAAGTTGCTTACTGGGAGCATTTGCCACATACTCCCGGGCCTCAGTCTCTGCATTCCTGACCAGGGATGATATTTTATACTCTATTGGACTGGGGTAAGATTCAAAGAGCAGAGATCTCTTGCCCTGGGTGTGCGCAAAACACTCAGAATTGAAAAGGGCAGATGTTTTACTGAACTCAGATTTTACTGAGTCTGCATGGAAATGGCTTACTTTGCAGGGATTCCTGTTGAGAAAGAACGAAAGTGATCAATTCAGAAAGCACAGTGAAGACAACTCTGTGGTGAGTGGGTGTAAGGGAATGACCACACCTGCCTCTGCTGCCTTCTTGCAGAGATCCGTTTATTAAACGCATAAGAAGCAAATGATGTGTATGTCTTGACCCCCAATACTTCAGCACATGACTCCCTTTGCAAGTAGGGGGGCTGTAGGTAGAATTAGCCGAGACCATTGCTGGTGTAGGGTTGTTGTTTTATTTTTTAAAGAATTGTTTATTTTACTTTTTACATGTGAATGTTTGTATATGTGTATATCTGTGCAGCATGTTCTTGCCTGGTACCCTCAGAGGCCAGAAATGGACACTGGATTTCCTGGAAACGGAATTAGGGGTGATTGTGAGCCATCTTGTAGGTGCTGGGGATTGAACCCCGGTCTTGTGAGAGAGCATCTCTCCAGCCCTATGGACTTGATGTAATACTACTAGTAGCTGGGAAAGAAGAAGAAAGGAAGAAGAGAGACAGACGTACAAGGGCAGGATGCTGTGCAGCTAGTGAGGGAGAGGAAGCACTGAGGTGGTCAGGGCCCAGGATTCTCAGCAAATCACCAGACACAGGAGGAAACAAGGACGGTGCGTCCCTTCCTGAGAGGTCCAGAAGGATGTCTATCCCTGCTACATCTCCCTGTTGGACTTTTGGCTTTCAAAACTGGGAGAAAAGAGGTTTCTGTCTTCTGTGTGTTTGTGTATGTGTGTGTGTGGGTCATGAATACATGTTCATAGTATAAGTACACATACGTGTTTGTGTATACATGTGGAAGTCAGAAGTCATGTTGAGTGTCTCTGTCCACCTTAGTACTTTTCTTTTTTCTTGGTTTTTCAAGACAGAATTTCTCTGTGCCCTGGAGACTCTCTTTATAGACCAGGCTGGCCTCGAACTTGTAGAGATACACCTGCCTCTGCCTCCCGAGTGTTGGGATTAAGCATGCCACCACACCTAGCCTGTTAGTACAAATTTTTATTTTATGAGTGTGAGTGTTTTCCTGCATATATGTGTTAGGATAAAGTGGGGGTGCCTTTGGCATGGCGGAGGGGGGCTAGGTGTGCGGTTAAGACGTCAGGCCATGCAACATATCTAATGTAAGCGGTTTATTAGGGGTTCTCAGAGTGGGGACATGAGAGACAGAGACAGGCAAACAGAGAGACAGAACGTGACAGAAAGAGCAATCTGGGGTGGCTGGGGCATTTTTAAGGGGCCACCATCACTATGTAATCAGCCACAGTGGAAATGTGCTCCTGATGGCCGTGGGGGATGACCTAAGTGGCTGCCTCTGAGTCCCCGAAAGGCCAGTTGGTAGAGTGCCTAATTTACAACAATATGCATACCCACCACTTGTGTGTCTGGTGCTCAGGCAAGTCAGATGAGGGCATCAGAGTCCTCTGGAGCTGGGTTATTGATGGTTCTGAGCCACCGTATGGATGCTGGGCATTCAGCTGAAGTCTTCTACGAGGACAATACGTGTCCTTAACTTCTGAACCATTGTTTCAGACCTACTTTGTTTATTCATTTGTTCTTTGATTCATCCATCCATTCATTCAGAGACAGTGTCTGTCATTAAAACCCCAAATTTCATTTATTCAACTAGGCCAATGAACTCCAAGGATCTTCATTAGTCACAGATGCCTGATCATGTAGGCTCTGCACAAGCATTCATTAAATCTACTTTTGGGACTACAACGTCTGTCACTGGTACAAAGTGAGAGTGCTGGATAGTTTTAAGTCAACTTGACACAGACTAAAGTCATCTGAGAGGAAAGAACCTCAATTAACAAAAACGCCTCCCTAAGATCGGGTGATAGACAAGCCTGTAGGGCATTTTCTTAGTTAAGTAATTGATGGTAGAAGACCCAGCCCATTGTGGGTACTGCCATCCCTAGACTGGTGGTCCTGAGTTCTATAAGGAAGCTGAACAAGCCAGAGGGAGCAAGCCAGTAGGCAGCACTGCACCACAGCCTCTGCTTCAGCTTCTGCATCAGCCTCTGTCTCTGGGGTCCAGCCCTGTTTGAGTTCCTGCCATGACTTCCTTCAATGATGGACTGTTATGTGAAAGAGTAAGCCAAATAAACCCTCTCTTCCCTACCCTGCTTTGGTTATAGTGTTAGACATCACAGCAATGATGTCTAACTAAGACAATGGCTCTAGTAAGGCAAAAATTTGGGTTGTATGTTCATGCCTTTGATTATGATTTTCTGGCTAGCTGAGATACCTCACTCCCTGTTTCCCACAGAGCTAAGGGACCACACGTCTTCCTAGATAACATTTGTTTTCCAGGTCCACCACTTAGTGTTTCTCTCGGCATGTATGAGCTGTTACGGTTTGAATGGGAAATCTCTCTCACAGGCTCAGTGGTTGAAAGTTTGGTCTCCAGCTGGGGGTACTGTTTTAGGAGATAGTGGTGCCATTAGTAGGTGTGGCATGACTGCTGGTGGTAGGGTGTTCCTGGGGGTAGGGGGTGGTCACTGGGGGATGGGAGTACACCGGGGATAGAAGGGTGTCACTGTAGGTTGAAGGTGTCATTAAGTGTACTGAGGGCAGGGGTGTCACTGAGAATAGTGGAGTGTCAATGGCGGCAGAGCTTTGGAGCTTTCAGCCCAGCTTCTTCCACTTCCTGGTTTGGTACCTTGTGAACAGCTGGCCACTGAGTGCTTTCACAGGTGGCTCCTATAACCATGCCTTCCTCATCACCACAGATTGAAGTCACTGGCAACCATCAGTCACAAGGAATCTCTCCCGCCTGGAATGGCTTCTGACAGGCATTTTATAAGAAATGAGAAGAGTGGTCATCTCTGAGTCTCTCCCTCCAGATCTCAGAGCTGGTAAGAAGCCAGAGCTCCTGTTCATCTCTCCGGTAGGCTTGGGCAAGGGATGCTGGGTGCATTTGCACACACAGTCCCTTTAGAGTCACAAAATCAAGAGCCAGGAAACAATCAGAAGACTGCACTAGAATGCGCTTTGTGATGGGTGATAGGAACGGACTCAAAACAGCCCAAGAGTGTTCAGGGCACAGAGCCAAGTGTGGGGTGGTCTTAACATCTCAGCCACCCTAAACTTACAGTCCCAGGGGAAAATGAAGATGGGAAAACAACCCCCAACTGTTGCCGTTGTCGTGGTGAGATTATTTTCTTTTTCCCCGAAGCCTTTTTATTTTCTATTATATACACATTACATTTTAGTGGAGTCTACATGCATAGGGTACCAAAAACTAGGTAGTGGAATGACACTCCCATTACATCTCTCCCTCCTGGCTTCTTTCTTCAAAGACAACCAGTTTCCTCCTCCTCCTTTTCCTTTTCCTTCTCCTCCTCTTCCTCCTCCTCTTCCTCCTCTTCCTTCTCTTCCTCCTCTTTCTCTTCCTCCTCCTCCTCCTCCTCTTCCTCCTCTCCTCCTCCTCTCCTCCTCTTCCTCCTCTCCTTCCTCTTCCTCCTCCTTCTCCTCTTTCTCCTCTTCCTTCTCTTCCTCCTCCTCCTCTTCCTCCTCCTTCTCCTCCTCTTCTTCCTCCTCTTGGTCCTCCTCTTTCTCCTCTTCCTTCTCTTCCTCCTCCTTCTCCTCCTCCTCTTTCTCTTCCTTCTCCTCCTCCTCTTCTTCCTCCTTCTTCTCCTTCTCCTCCTCTTCTTCCTCCTCTTGGTCCTCCTCTTTCTCCTCTTCCTTCTCTTCCTCCTCCTTCTCCTCCTCCTCTTTCTCCTCCTCCTCCATTGTCCTTCCTCCTCCTCTTCCTCCTCCTTCTCCTCTTCCTTCTCTTCCTCCTCCTTCTCCTCCTCCTCTTTCTC
>NW_021620828.1:2993976-3017531 GCF_004785775.1 Grammomys surdaster
TCTTCCTTCTCCTCCTCCTCTTCTTCCTCCTTCTTCTCCTTCTCCTCTTTCTGCTCCTCCTTCTCTTCTTTCTCTTCCTCCTCCTTTCCTGTCTGTCTGTCTGTCTGTCTGTCTGTTTCTATCTATGTCTCTCATTGTGGATTTGGCTTATTGCTTATATTGTATTAATTGGATTCCCAAATTACATGGGAATTCTCATGTCTGCATGGAAGACGCTGAGGGTCCCTGCCCCAAGTTGGTTCTAATTGGTAAATAAAGTTGCTGTCAGCCAATGGCCAAGCAGGGAGACAGAGGCAGGACTTGAAATTTCTTGAGGATTCTTGCCATGTTGCCTAGCCTGACTTTGAACCCTTGTATACAGCAGTTCCTGTCTCAGTCTGCATGCTCACCCATGCACTGGGCTTCGCTCACCCATGTAATGCAGAATGTCACATTTTATGAATGTAAATTGCAAACCGATTTACATAATAGATGCCTAGAAATGAGATAGCTTACTCAGAGGGTAGTTGAGTTTGTAATTTAAATAGTTTGGAGAAAGATATTTATCAATAAATAAAATTACTGAAACATATGGTGGTTCATGACTACAATCTCAAACATGCAGAAGGCCCAGGAAGATGATGACCTAAGGCCAGCCTGGGCTACACAGTGAGAATCTATCACAAATGCATCCAGTTTGTCATCTCATCAATGGTGTTTGAATGTCTGTTTTCCCACATCACAATAAGCAGGTTATCAAACAACAAAAGAAATTATCAACCTTCTATAAGAGAACATGGTGTTCTTATTACTTTAGATGTCCTTTCTTTCCTGATAAATGGAGTTTGCATCTTTTTACAAGTTCAAGGGCTTTTGGATCCCCATTTTCATGTTTTTGTTGGCACATATTATACATACTAATGGGTGTCATTGTGTACGTATGTATACACTTGGTCACGTTTAATCACTGTCTTTTCTTGTCTCCCTTCCATTCCTGTTGATCCTCTTTCCAACTAGGGCCCCTTCTGCTTTCATATCTTTAAAAAATGCTTTTAATAACTCAGTGAGTTGCATTTGAGTTGCAGGGATGAGAGATTCTTTACAGGAGTGTGGGTAACTTGCCTGTAGCTACAACACTGAAGAAACGTCTCTCCTCCTAGCAACCATCAACCGCTTATAGATCTTCATGGAGACTGAGGCCTCTCAAGCTCCTTCCCATTCCATGGTAGGATATTGACATGACCAATCTTGAACAACTAATCACAGTTCTTTGAGTTCAAGAGTGTTGTGGCCAAGTCATATGCAGAAGACAGTGTTCTAGACACCCCAGCTCTCAACAATCTGTATGGTTCTTTGAGCCTCGGAAACCAGAATATAGATGTACCATTTGTGACTTAGCATTAAATAATCACTTATTATCAGCACTCTGACCAGGTATGAGTCTATACAGTCGGCTCTGTCCACTTCAATAAAGATTTGCTGACCAGAGCTAACTGTAACTCTGACCTATGGAAATAATTATTTCAAAGGCAATCTCCATGGTTCATTTAGCAAAACAGCAGCTGTACATTTCCTGTTAGCCTATCAAGCATGGGCTTCTGCCCAGGTTTACATTGCCAGATGCAAATTCTGTCCTGTGGAGTGGGCTTCAATTCTAATCAGAAGGCAGCTACCTTCTGCCATAGCTGACTTGCTAACACTGTACCAATGTCACAACTTGCCTAGCCAGCGAGTAATGTAGCATGGCTTCTCTTTTGTCTCAACTGTTCCCATTTTTAACATCCATTAGGTTATTGGTTTTTTTCTCTTTATTAATTGTATCATTTTATATATTAAGCCTTAAAATATAATCCTTAATATATAAGGAGAGTGGCATTTGCCTATTATGAGTTCAAATTCTCAGTCATTGTATATATTTTGGCTTTTTGCCAGGTAATAATTATTATTTCTAAAAATAATGTATTAATAATAACTAACAATAACATTTAATTCATTATGTTAATAATCAATATATTAATGAATGATGATGGTTATTATTTTGCTTTGTACAGATTGTACAAAGGTTTTGTACACTACAACTACCATCAAACAACACTCATATCTACAAAAATAGCTGATTGGAAGGTATAACAAAGGAAAGATCCCAATTAAAATAGCAACAAAAAAATAAAACTTTTGCATAAACTTAACAAGAAATATACCAGATTTATAGGAGGAGGATTTATAGGAGGAAGAGGAAGAGGAAGAGGAAGAGGAGGAGGAGGAGGAAGAGGAAGAGGAAGAGGAAGAGGAGGAGAGGGCAAGAGAGGGAGAGAGAACCTGTACCTAGTGGTGCATGTCTGTATTTCCGGCTATTTAGGAGACTGAGCTAGGAGTCTACAAGTTCAAGGCCAACCTGGGCTACAGAGTGAGTTCAAGTTCAGCTGGCCAACCTGAAACCTTCTCTCAAAACTTAAAAGTCAGTGTACCATTTTGTACGCTACCATCCTTTCACATGAGATTATGAAAGAGTTCTCACATCTACTTTGATTAGGAAGTTTATGATTTCATTTAAATCTTTCAGAGGTCAGAATCTTTCTTGGAGTTGCTGACACAGGTGTAGCTGTCACTGTTGTGTCTTCAGATGGCTGTCCATGAGCTAACACCATCAAAGCCATATGCAGCATTCTCTTGTGCCCTTGAACCTGCTTCTGGGTTTTCCCACTGGGTCTGTGTGATCTTTACGTTCACATTGTTTTTATTATCAAGGAGTTACAATCAGTTTTTAAGCCCAGTGCGTCTAGCCTTCCTTGTTACTCTAATTTTCCCCCAAATTTCCTGGCTATTCTCGATAATTTTTCCACATGAATTTTAATACTAGCTATTTAGTTCCCTCTAGAATATCCTTTTGGTATTTTTATTGGGATCATATGAAATTTATAGGTCCCCTATCTTTGACAGCTTTATGATGATAAGAATCTAAAAACATGGCATATTTTAGCATTGTTAGGCCTTTGTGTGCTTCAGTTGCATTAAAATTGCAAACTATAAATCTGGTGTATTTCTTGTTAAGTTTATGCAAAAGTTTTATTTTTTTGTTGCTATTTTAATTGAGATCTTTCCTTTGTTATACCTTCCAATCAGCTATTTTTGTAGATATGAGTGTTGTTTGATTTCCATATATAAGTGAAATTTATTAAACTCTCTGTGTGTTTATAATGCCTTTATTTTGTCCTTTGTATTCCTGGAAAATACCAGAAGGCTGCAAAGTCTAGTTATGGCCTAGATTGTGTGCAGCTGAGAGCTAAGAATAGTTTTGTAGCATTAAGGTTGGAGTCAGTTGAACAACACCTGCTTAGTAGGTGTGAGACCCTGGGTTTTAGCCTCAACAATATGAAAAGATGAATACATAAATATCAGTAAGTAAAAGGATTAAATTAAGTATGGTAGTACGGGGCTGTTATCCCACCATACCGAGACCTGGAACTGGAGGATTATGAGTTTGAAGCCAGCTACACAGCACAGTCATCTCTCAAAAGAGAACAGCAACAAGAAAGATGGGGTAGGAAGAGAAAAAAAGGAAGAGGAGGAGGAGGAAGAGGAGGAGGAGGAGGAAGAGGAGGAGGAGGAGGAAGAGGAAGAGGAAGAGGAAGAGGAAGAGGAGGAGAGGGCAAGAGAGGGAGAGAGAACCTGTACCTAGTGGTGCATGTCTGTATTTCCAGCTATTTAGGAGACTGAGCTAGGAAGTCTACAAGTTCAAGGCCAACCTGGGCTACAGAGTGAGTTCAAGTTCAGCTGGCCAACCTGAAACCTTCTCTCAAAACTTAAAAGTCAGAAAAATAAGGTTGGGGTGTTCCTTGGTGGTAGAGTACTTGGCCAGCATGTCTGAGGTCCTAGATGAAATCTCAGTGCTGCCAAAAACCAAGATTGTTTAAGAAAAAGACTTGATGGAGAGATAGCTCAGTGGTTAAGAGTACTAGCTGCTTTTCCGGAGGACATGAGTTCAAGTCCCAGAATCCTCATGGTGTTCACTATAGCTCTAATTCTGGGGCTATGACATGTGACATACATGCACAGATACACACATTAAGAACATATAAATAGAAAGAAACCCAGTTTTTCTTTTTTTCTTTTTAGAAAAGACAGGATGGAGATTTCAGGCTAAGCCCAGAGTTGCTCTCAAATGCATCCCTGTCTATCTTTCCCTAGCACTGGAGACCAGGCAGGCCCTGTGTGTCACCGTCCTTTTAAAACACCGTCTTTCTATCTACACTGCAGATTCTTTCCTGATGATTTTCTAGGCTGCAACCAGAACAGTCCTCTTAAACAGAAACTTAATCGCATTTACAACCCTCCAGTGGCCCTCCGTTGCCAGTTGGTCTCCTTAATAAGCCTGAACATTTCCCTCACTCTCTGGCTTCTTCTGTCTCTGCCTATGGCTACCCACTTTCCACCCCCGGCTTTATAACCTTTCTAACCTGTGGCTTTCAAATTGCCTACCCCATCGGCCCATAAAACCCGCAGATGTGTTTCATTTGGCACATACAGTTCGTTTTTATTTTTTTTCAAGTTGTACAACTGTTCAAAACCAGGGGATTTCTCATTAAAAAAAAAAAAGTTGAGATTTTCATATTCGTTTAGAGTAGACAAGACCATGCCTCCATGCAGGTCACATGGTCACACCATACTGGAGTGCAGGCTGGCTGTCATGGTCACACCATACTGGAGTGTATGCTGGCTGTCCTTTTGGTTGGGCCCTCAGTGATTCCGTTTCAGTTTTGGTTCCCTGTGCCTCTGTGACACTGACTTAAATACTGAATGAAGGTTGTGGTTCTGATTATTCTGCTGGCAAAATATTCTCGTTTGATTCTCTCTGACTGGCCATCTCTTGCTTCTCCTGGGGCACAGGGTGGGGGGTAAGGGTGTATCTTGGGTTTCTTTTTCTAAAATAATTGATTTATCTTTATTTTATGTGCATAGGTGTTTTGACTGCATGTATATCTGTATGATGGTGTCAAATCCCCTGGAACTGAAGTTACAGACAGTTGAGTCCTGCCGCATGGGTGCTGGGAGTTGAACCCTGGTTCTTTGGAAAAGCAGCCATTGCTGTTAACTGCTAGGCCATCTGGGGGACTGTTTCCCAAGACAGGAAGAGAAAGGCTCCTGCAAAAGGAGGAGATGAAGACCCCAAGAATCTGTCACTTCACCTGTGTCCCTTGAGAGGAACCTGGCAAGTCCAACCTCACAGCCTTGAGCTGTTCCCGGTGCCATAGTTTTTTCAGTGTCTTCTTTCTCTTTGTGACATAGAAAACCAAGTCTATTAACAATTACCACATGCCTAAAAGATACCAGCCACCATGTTAAGAGTGAACGTGTGTGAATATGTAATATGCAGGGAGGAACAAGTGACCCACTGGGAAAAAAAAACATGCAAGAATGCAAACAACTAAAATTATTCAGAGCTGTAAGAAAGCCATAAACAAGGCCAATGGGAATATGTTTTCAAGAAGCACAGTTCCTGCTAAGGGAATGCAGAAAAGCTAATGAGGGGCATGCACACACTAAACATTGTAGAAGAGACAAACTTGCCAAGGGAGGCTTCACATGAAGGGAGGTGCCATGAGTATGCCCTGCTACAAGGACCTCACCAAGATGGAAAGATGCTCTGCAGGTAAGTGCAGTTACTACTCTTCCAGAGGATCCAAGTTCAGTTTCCAGGACCCAAATGTCAGCTCACAACTGCCTTGAATTCCAGTTCTAGAGGATCTGATACCCTCATTTTGTATCCAGAGGTACTACCCTCATATGGCATACATACATGTATTCAGGCACTCACACATAAAATAAAATGAATCTTAATAAAATACAGCAAGCCAGACGTGATGGACAACCGAAATCCAAGGACTCAAGAGGATGAAGCAAGAGAACCAAAGGCTTTTAGTTGGTTTGGTCCACATAACGAGTTCAAGACCACTCTGAGACTCTTGATGACGAATCTTCATTGTCATCTTGATGGACTTAAAATTACCCAGGCTGCCTACCTAGGGCAGGTCTTCAAAAGTGTTTTCAAAGAGGTTTGACTGAGCAGGGACACCTCATCCTGAACCTGGGCACTAGTTTATGGGTTGGGCTTCATACTAAAGAAAACTGAATGCCAGCATGCCCCTACTCTTGTTCTGATGAGATAAGGAGGTACAGGGACAAATGGGGGAGGGCAAAGAGCACTTGTTGGGCAGCAGCAGCTTTGGCCACACACATATTTCTCCTCATCACTGTCTAGGTGTCTTTGTGCACTAACCCATCATAGAATCTAAGTCTGTGTTGATCCACTCAAGGGACACCCAGAGGATGAGGGCATCTGCTTTGAAAGAAGTCTAAAGTACAGCCTTCTGGTGGGGTTTGGAGGAAAAGCACAGAAGGAGCCATCAAGTCAACCTTACAACATCCTGTGTTTCATAGCTGGGATCTAGCCTACAGGTAACAGTTCTACACAGCATGAGGAATGACTGGAAGGATGGGCGTCTTCTTCTTCAAGGCAAGAAAAAGTGATCCTGGGAGCATCTAAGTTCCTCAAGATGGAGTTCCCCATATCCATCAGCTACATTTGTCTGAGGAGCCTCCAGGATTGAGATGAATCGTGTCTGTCTGTCCCAGAGAGGGCCTTGGGGAAAGAGAAGGAAAAAACTTCAGTCTGATTCACGCAGTTTGATCCTGTAGGGCCTGAATGAGTGTGGGTTGGGGGAGGGCTTCCAGTCTGGGTGAACATGTGTGTCTGCGTGTGCGTGTGAGTGTGCGTGTGCGTGTGTGTGTGTGTATGGGATTCCAGTTTGGAGAATGTTTTACATATAGTGAGTGTCTAGCCAAGTTTACTTCCTTTCCCATCTGCCCCTTTCTCCAAAGTGTAGAGTCCCTTCCCTCCTCTGGCTGTCCTTCACATCCCTCCTCGTTGGAAAAAGGGGCACAGGGCGGGGACTCCAAGCCACCTGGGTGGGATCCCTGGGTACCCCTGTATTCAGATGCCTTATGCATGAAGTCACATCCTCTCCCTCTGCACATGAAAGGCAGCAGATGCCTGAAATGGATCAAGACTGAGAAGGGCTGGGATTTTGCTTGGCTGGGGCTGGAATTATGTAACAGTGATGTGGGCAATGAGGTCCACCTTCCAGCTCTCCCAGCAATTGAAAGGCTGCAAACCAGCATGTTCTGGACTGTTCCTTAGGCACCAGGAGGCACTGGACTCCAGGCACAGCAGGCTAGGTGAAAGCGAGCAGGCTAGTTAGAGTGTGGTAAGGGAGGCAGGGGACAGAAGAAGTGAGGGGACCAAGGAGCCTGGAAACAGGAAGAACTATGGCTTTTAAGTATCAAGACTTGGGTGTGGCTTATTCATAAAGGGTAGAGTTCCTAAAACCAGAAGTGAGATCTCAAGAAGGATGGGACACCTCACCACACAGAGATGTCTGTGCTAGAGAAATCCATCTGTATCTGTGCTGCTGAAAAGCCCAGACTGATCATTCTTAAACAGGGAAGAGAAGAGAGGGAGAGTCGTAGTGTAAATACATTTGTACCAGAAACAGTGTTTAAAGTCCCACAAAGCCCAGTGGAAGAAGGGAAGTAAATTCTCACAAAAAGCAAATTGAAATGATTCTTTTTGATCTAAGGAAGAGTGAAGAGGCACCTTCCAAGTCTGCCCAGGAAAAGACCACTGAGCATGAACGCATTTGAAGAACTATGGACAAGTATCCCTTCAAGTGTGGAGATCCATGGGAGTGCAAAGATCAGAAGAATATATGCAAACTACTCAAAAAATTTTTTTTTGGTGTAAGCTTTCCTGTGACCCTGGGAATGCCCAAGGGAGTAACTGAGAAATCCACAGAATTTGATATCTAAAGGAAATCACGGGAAAGATGAGCTATACCAGCATGCCGTCAAGCAGGGTACACACAGACACGTCCAGGCCTGGGGTTAGAGCTAGATCAATGGGCGCTCTGGGGAGGATTTTCCAACTTGGTAATGTGAGCACAGGCAAGATTTGTCAGACCAGCGGTGGTTTTGAACAGGTACAGAATGAATGATTCTTTTATTTCTTGTTATGGGAAACCTCATAAGAGAGAAAAAAATCTAAATATTATATGCAGGAGTAATATTAGTAAATCAAACAAAAGACTGGTTTCTAGGAAGTGAACGGAGCAGTCTAAACATGGGTTTGTCTGATACAAAGCTAAGCCTTCCTAGAAAAGACAAGATACTTGAAATATCAAGCGTGAAGCAGTATTTCACCACCACAGAGGTGGTATGGCAGAAATGAACTCTATACTGAGGGCTGACACCTTTCATTACATGTGGGAAAAGGTGCAGTAAGAAGTGTTTGTAGAGAGACTGGCCCCTCCATCTTCCATAGCCTGGGATACATGAGGCCTATCTCAAAGAAAACCCAACAAACAACAAACAAACTCCCAAAGAAAGAGAGAGGTGTTGAGTGGAAGGGTACATACCTAGAACCTCAGCACTCAGGAGTATTGAGGGCTAGCTTAGGCTACATGGTGAGTTCAAGGCTAGTAAGAACTTCAGAGTAAAACCTTGTGTCAAACAAGGAGGAGTAAGGAGAAAATGTAGAAGGGTGGAGAGGAAGACAAAGAGGAGACAAAGAAGAGGGGGAATGATGCAGGGGCATTACCTGAATAGTTCTCTCATTTAATGGGTGCCTGCAAATGATAAGGGTAACCTCCAAGGGGGTTTAATGAACTCCAGAGGCAGTCAAACTGGGCCTCAGAGGCATCCTGAGAGAATCAAAGAGACCATCTGTATCTTCCCAGACCCTGTGCTGGGACCTTTGGCAGGGTCTAGGGTAGAGAGTCGGGGGAGTGCAGTTCTCCAAGATCTGGGATCTGTTGAGTGTTCAGCTGACAGTGTTCACCTGCTGACTCCATCTTCTTTGCATTCCTTTGAGGTGAAGCTCAGAAGAGACTTGGGACTTGGTAAGTGTTGATCCTGAAGAGCAGATGTACTGGAACTCATTCTCATTTGGCATAGCCCAGGCTGGCCATTGTCAAGAGCCCTGATTCCACGTTGCCACCCCTAAGCTCTTCTGAGACCCAGCAAATGAGACATGGGGAGAGACATGGATTTATTCAAGCTTGGTAATAGTGTGATTTATTTAACCAGTTCCCTAGTGATGGACGTTAATGGATTTAACCTTTCGCACCTTACAAATAACACTGCAATGAGCTACGCAAACGATCCTCTGTGAATGTCTGAGTGCATTTGTAGTTCGAATTTCTGGAAACTTCCCAGCTGGGTTGAAGAATATTGAACAAATATTTGAAGAGCCTGCTTTTGAAGGGGTAGCTGGTATTAGGGAAAGCTTGCTTCGCTCTGTCTGGCCCTGTTCCCTAGCATGAACCACAGAAGGAAAAAACCGAACTCTCCCGCTTCTCGTCACTAAAGATGGGCATCAATTATTAGTGTAGCCCCATGGTGCAAGCAGGCACTCACGCTGTCCAGGTGACAGAGCTGCTGTGGTGGAAAGGGACCTAAGGGCTTGTTTTTGCATTCACCAGGTGTAAGATCCCAGCTGAGTTATTTCCAGAAGTTTCAATCCTTTCACACAGTGTCATAGTTTTAGAGAAGTCAGATACCATTTGAATGACAAAATCTACATCAAGAATAACAGGAGACAGCTACACTGGTAAAGTGCTTGGTGTATCAGGATGAAGACCTAAGTTTTATGCCCCAGAACCCACATAAAAAAGCTGGGTGTGACAACATGCACTTGTAGTGCCCAGGCTTGCTAGGTAGTCAGCCCAGTTGAAACAGTGAGCTCCAGGTTCAGTGAGCAACTCTGCCTCAAAGAACAGAATGAACCCTTGAGGTCACATGAACATGTGTCTGTCCACGTGCACATATATACACACATAACTTAGCATTAGCAGCAAGGTTCAGGTGGATGGTCTATGTTTTAGAGATCTTCCCAAGAAGGACCTATGTAGCATTGACCAAAAGTCTCAATATAAAAAAACAAATCAGAAAACCTATATTGCAATTCTGACTTCTAGCTAAGACATTGCTACTGCCATCTTGAAATCAGAACATCTGTAATCACCCACAGGAGATACTCATGAAACTGTCCATTAACATTCTCACACAGAAGGAGAGCGGGCATGAGATCTGCTTCTGAGATTCAGGCCACTAACCCCTTCCTGCTCCAGCACCAAGCTGCATATAATCCTGCCCTAGGGGTACCTAGGGGATGCTTAAGCATTTAAAAAGGCTGACTAGAGTTAGGACACATAGGATCCATCCATGTTGGAGTGAAGTTTTTAGTGATGTAGTCCCTTGAGATTCATACATGCTCCTATATGTAACCCCAGTAAACTCAGAGGACCATCAAGCTGAACTTGGATGGAATCCTTCCTTTGGTCTGTTTGTGCCTTGTCTAGGACTAGATGATGTTTTCATGGATCTTTCCAGGCAAAGTTACTCAACATGAGAACAGTCTGACCTAAAAAAGAAGAGTACATACCTTTAATATCAGCACTTTGGAGGCAGAGACAAGTGGATCTCTGTGAGTTTGAGGCCAACCTGGTCTACATGGTGAGTTCAAGGACAGCCAGAACTATGTAGAAAGACCATGTCTGAAAGCAACAAACAAATAAAAACCTACAAATAAATAAATAGGAAAGAAGATACTGTGATTATTTTCCAAAGAAATTGAAAGACAGTACCCTCCAAAATGGCAGCCATCTGTGGTTGTTAAACAAGTGGCTGGACAAACAGGTTTGCCAGAAGCATAATGTACACACTAGGTTTCAAAGGCTCTGCAAGGAACAAAAACGTAAATTAGTCCACACCAATCTTCATATTGATGCCATGTTGAAATAGGAAATATGCTTGAGATACAAAGTTAAACTAGCGAAACGTCCTTCCAAAATTAATTCCACCTTTCTAAAACACTTGAAACATATCTACAAGAAAATTTGAAATTAACTGCATAGCTAACAAATATTTCCATGTGAGAGTGTTTTTGTAGGATGAAGGAAGCTGAAGAGACCTGACACCTAAAAACAAGAGCTGACCTAGACTTGACACCGGGCTAGAGGAGGGGAAAATACCATATAGGACTTTTTTTTTGGAGTCAGTTGCCTAAACTGGTATACAATCAGTAGATTAGATCAAATTGGATATTGTCAATATCCAATTTCTGTCATTGCTGTCTGTACTGGGTTGAGATAATTTCCCCACTGTTGGAGATACATAGTCAGGTATTTAGGGTTGAAAAATCCTGGGTGCAGCATGTCACCATTTCAGAAAAGGTTGTGTTTAGTGTGACCTTAGTGTGAAAAGTTGTTGGAGAGAGCAAGTGACAAAATAAGTGTAGTAGTTAAGACAGTACCAGGTGAACCTGGGTAACATGTAGATATGTTCTTGCTGCTATCTTTACGTTTTCAAGAGAGAAGAAAAAGTAGGTGAACCCCTGAGCTGGTCTTTCTACGTGTTTCTTATTCCTACAAAGGGCACTACTATCCAGATGCCCAACTTCGGGATCTGGGAATTGTCTTAGTTTCTTGTCCTGTTGCTATGACAAAATACCCTGCAAAAGCGATGTTTAAGAGCAAAGGGTTTATGCTAGCTCACAGTTGCAGGTTACAGGCAACCATGGCGAGGAAGTCAAGGCAACAGGAGCCTGATGCTGCTGGCCACACTGTCTACAGTCTGCAGAAGACAGCAACACATGCCTGCCTACGAGTGCTTAGCTCACATTCTCCACTCAGATACAGTTCAGGATCCCTAAGGTTAGGGGTAAGGTTAGGAGTAGGAAATGTCTCAGTGGCCAGGTCTTCCAACGTCAATGGACATAATCAAAATAACCCCCCTGTCTTAGAGTTACTATTACTGAGATGAAATACCATGCCCAAAAGCAACTTGGGGAGAAAAAGAATCATTTGGCTTATTCTTCCATATTACTGTTCAACACAGAAGAAAGTCAAGACAGGAACTCAAACGGGGCAGGAACCTGGAGGCAGGAGCCGATGCAGAGGCCACAGAGGGGGTGCTGTTTATTGGCTTGCTCACTGTGGCTTCCTCAGCCTGCTTTCTTATTGAACGGAGGACCACCAGGTCAGGAGTGGACCTAGCCACAACGGGCTGGACCCTCGCCCATCAACTACTAATTAAGAAAATGATCTGCAGGCTTGCCTACAGCCGGATTCTAAGAAGGCATTTTCTCAACTGAGGTTCCCTTCTCTCTGATGACTCCAGTTTGTGTCAAGTTGACATAAAACTAGCCAGCACAGCACCACAGACATGCACAGTATACCATCTCCCAGGGAATTCTATATTTTTGATTTGGGTCGGTTTCATTTTTTGTTTTTACACTTTATTGAGTGTAGTGCTTCAGAGGACAATCTGTGGGAACCAATTCTCTCATCCCAGGTGAGTTCTGGGAATTCTGCTCATCAAGCTTGGTGATGAGAAGTCTTTACCTGCTGAGCCATCTTTCCAGCCCTAGATTTTGTTGATAATTAACTCTAACCATCACAGGAATCAACCTGGATTATTCTTTTCCCTCTCTTCAGCCTTCCATCCAGTCATGGACCACTCTAGAGCCTGCCTCCTCACTGTCTCTCAGTTCTGCCCCTTCCGTGTCCCGCTGTGGGTGGGTGCTCATCTCCTACCCAGACAGTTAAACTTACTTCCCAGCTCCCGGCCTTCTCACAGCTTCCTTGTCTTGGAGTCAACACTTGATTTTTTTTTTTAAATCACCAAACTAAATAAGTTAGGCTGCTGAAAACCCACCAGGAGCTTCTTATCACGTGCTTGCTAGACGACAGCACTAAGCCAGACAGGAGCCCATGAGGGCTTGACTCCCCCCTCAATTCGTTTCTGATTTGTCTAATTCACATGCATATCTGGGGGAGGGGAGAGAGTGGGGGTGGGTGTGAGTGTATTATCGAAGTGCACACATGCCTTTGTGCGTGTGTGGAGCTCAGAAGACAATCTCTAGGGTTGGTATTATCCCTCTTCCTTGTTTGAGGCAAAGTCCCTTCGTAACTACTGTGTAGGGCATGCAAGCTTCTGAAATTTTCTTGTCTCTCTTTCTCTGTAGGTAAGATGAGATTATAGATGTATATTGACAAATCTGGTTTTACAGGGGTAATGGGGGTTCGAACTCTGGTCCTCACACTTGCATAGTAAGCACCTTCATCTACTGAGCCAGCTCCCCAGCCCTTGGGCTTTTGATCCTCCTGTCTCAGTTTTCCAAGTAGCTAGGATGACCCACTTGGCTTGAGACACAAAACTATTGCTACAACCACTCCAAATAGCATATCGTTCTGCAATACCCAGACTTCTTACACATCTGTACCGTTGCTATAGCGACTCTGGGACCGGGAAAGCCCACCCCACTCTGTTCAGGAAGCATCGCTCAGCTGCAAGAATCACTTCTCTTAAATGAGCAAGAAAATGACATAACCAAGAACTTAAACTTGGTTTCCTTACTTGCTTCATTGATGACAGCTCATGCCTGATGAGCTTTGTTTAGCTTTTTTTTTTCCCCTTCACTATGGGGTTGCCCAGGCTGTCCTCCAGCTCCTGAGCTGAAGTAATCTTCTGGTACCACAGGGCTGTGCCACCACACTAGATTCAACTTAACTATTTTTGTATTCACACTAATTATGATTTTTAGAATAAAAATTAAAGAATAAACCTTATCCCAGTACCCAAAGCTGAAGAATAGAGTCTTTGAATCATCTCAGGGGATATTTATTGATTTGAATGGGAAGGGCAGAAACTTGGTAGAGGTTGGACTGGAAGATCCCCACTTAAGCCAAGTGGAATCACCTGGCATCCTGGCATCATGTAATCTCTGGCTGTAGTAAGGGGGCGGGCGGGACATGGTGCTTTTGCTTCAGAGTTCTCGGCCAAGGTGTATTTGTAAGGGACCATCAGATGAGTGCGGAGGGAGAGCCTTCTGCAGAGGAACTAACAAACACACATTGAAAGTGTAAAGATTCAGAAGCTAAAAGGAGAGACTGTTGAAGTGTACACAATACAAGGGGGTGTGGTGCACAGGTAGGCGCATGCTGCCCTGGGGAATGTGAACTCCAGGATGTCGTCCACCTCCATCAATGGTGGGAAACGTGGGGGAAGTCTGAACGAAGGAGGGAGATCTGACTATAGTGCCACGAAACACTATACATTTTCTGGTTTTGACCATTGTCCCGGGACTGTTAATATTTGAGAATGGTGGGTTAAGGGAGTGGGGAACGCTGTTCTATTTTTGAGACTTCTCTTGAGTTTGGAGTTATTTCAAAATTAAGTTAATGAATGGAGTCTGCTTTGAAATATCACTTGAGAGACTGATGAATTCAAGTATCACTTGAGACTGAAGAACAGCTCGCCTTCTTCCAGTAACTTTTCTATACCATTATAATATTTTATCATGCTTGCTGGTACATTTGTTGGTCTACCCCAGAGATTCTGAATGCAAGTGAGGTGTGTATGTGTGTGCACACTACGAGCATTCATCTATGTCTTAGAGCCTGTGTACAGAAGCCTGAGGTCGGCTTTGGTGTTGCTCTGGAGGACATCTCCCTGTCTCCCTGGGACCTGGGGCTTGCCTGCTTGGCTAGGCTGGCTCACCCGTGAGTCCCAGGGATCTGCCTGTCTCTGCTGTCACAGGCACTGGGATGACAAGAGCATATACCACCATGTCTGGCTTCTTATGTGAATGCCGGGGATCAAACTCATATCTTCACATGTCACCAATTGACTCATATCCCCAGCCCCAGCTTTGTGCAAGTTTTTATGTGAACAGAAGTTTTCAAGTTCTTTGAGTAATACCAAGCCATGTGATTGAAAACGGGATCATCGCCATCATCATCATTGCCACTATTACTAATTGAGACAGGGTCTCTCTATGTTGTGATGGCTGACCTGGGACCTTGTGGAGACCAGGCTGGCCTAAACCCACAGAGATCTGCCTGCTTCTGTCTCCCTAGTGCTGGGATCAAAGGTGTGCACCACCACTGCCCAGCTAGCTTGGCTTTGTAATGGGTGTGTGTTAGCATCTCACCGTTATTTGAATTTGCATTTCCCCAGTGTCTTGCTGTAGAATATCTTTTAACTGTCACGAGTAGATCACTGGCAGAGTGAATGCCAAGGCTTTGATCCTTGAAATGGAGTCGTTTTACCTTATTTAGTTAAAATATTATTTTTGGACAATTTTGTACACATATAGATTTTTATTTTTACAATAGCCTTTTGAAGTTGCTCTGAGGTAAAAATAGCATCCTAATTTTATTCCTAGGTTGGAGTGATCATCAGTGCATAGGGATGGCTTGCCTTATGTATACTCAGGTGGCCAATCTCTCTTGCTTCCTGTTTCCTGCTTCTGGGCCCTTTCAGTGGATTACCAGGTGGCCTGTTGCCCCCACCTCCACCCCTCCCACTCTAGTTTTTCTGAACACAGCTGAGGACATGATACTGGTTTTCTGCTAATCCCAGGCAGGGTTCCTGGAATCAGGGTGGGGAACCGAGGACACCTCAGAATAGGCCAGAGCCCTGGCTCAGGACTCCACCCACAGGAAATCCCCTGGTCTGTGGCCCCTTGAGTGTCAGTTTTGAAGGCTCTTCAGACAGACAGCCATGTATTAGGACCAGCTCAGGACTTCGGGACCTTTCTCTGAGGTTGGCAGTGAGTGGCCATCCGTGAGTGGAAGTGGGCTGTAAATTCTTTTGACGGCCGCGGCTTTTGCTTCCGGGGAATTCCATTCTCGGCATATAGGCCCCCATAGCCATCAAAATGTTCTCTCTCTCTCTCTCTCTCTCTCTCTCTCTCTCTCTCTCTCTCTCTCTCTCTCTCTCTCTCTCTCTCCCTCCCTCCCTCCCTCCCTTCCTTCTTTCCTTCCTTCCTTTTCTTTCAAATTGGGAATTTCTTCACAGCTGTCAGAGTAATGCGCATCCTGTTTCCCTATGACTCCATTTACCCCCTTCGCGGCCCGTTCAGCCCACTCCCCAGACGCCATAACGAGAGTCACCCTTAAAGAGTTGTTAGTTTCAATTTCTGGAGGGCAAACACTGACTTCCTTTTATATTGTTTTAGTTTATTGCTACACATGTGAACAATGCAAAAATAGAACTTCCTCTAAAGCTGGAGGAAGTTGGCAAAGCCTTGCGGTACTCACAGAACTGCCCATTGGGATGCCACCACAGGGCCGATCGATCTTGCCTCGCGGTCCGTGGACCACTGAGCACCGCCGTCTCTCTGCCTTTGGTTCCCATGCTTACTTTCCTAACCTGTAAGTGTGCAAACTGGCTCACCTGTTGGAAGAACAGATTCTGAAAATCCCAGCCCCGCCCCTACAGGCAAGAGAGTGGGCTCTGGGGAGATTTAAGAGTCACAGTGTTGGGGCTACCTCTCCTCCCCCACCTCAAGAGAACCAGTTACCAGGTTCCCTTTAGCTTGCAGACATATTGACTATACGAATCGCAAAGAGCAACGGTGTTGTTCTGAAGGTTATTTCCCCTCCGTATGCAGTGAATAATACCATACCGTATGCATCGTTCTGTAACTGGCTGAGGTTCACTTAAGACTGAGGTGAGGGTTTTCCCACATAGGTCTGTGTTTTTAACTGACACCTGGTACCTTCTGGGTATGACTATACTACCGTTTCACTAAAGACTGGAGTCATTGCTTCAGAACGGGGTTTACACTATTGTATGTACTATTATACGTACATTCCTTAAACATGCCGTGTGTCATAAAATTGCCCACTAAAAGTAATAGCACAAAACCACAGAATTGGGCAGTACTGTTAAACCCATATGGCTTGGTCATAGAGCACTAACAAGACTAGTAATTGATGCTTCAGGAAAGTGGCTCTGTATGAGGAGACTACCTCTGGTGACTTAAAGCCCATATAGACCGCTAATGTAGGCGCTGCTCCGCAGGTGTCAGGACCATGAGCCAGGTGGGCACAGGAGGAAGTGCAGGCTGCTTCCTAGGATGAGTCTCTCTGGAGAGTGAATCCCAGGTGCAAGGCTGCATTTGCTATTGTCTTAAAATAGAGCAGAAGGATTCTTCCTGCACAGGAGTCAAGCTGATGGCTTTTCCTTATCTGCTGCTCAAGTGTCCGGATGTCTCTCCTCTGACCCCACCCTACAGCTGCCCACAGTCCCCATCCTCCTGCTCCCTTCCCATCCTTCCTAGACCCCATGCCTGTCTTCCTCACTTTGTAAACAGTCCATCTTCTTCATTGCCAAGGTGGGCGAGCTCTTTTACCTGAAATCTATTACATAAAGGTGACAGGAACGTAGTACACACCTGGGACGTGTTTGAGGCAAGGGAAGAAGGGGCAGGGAAGGAAAGGGAGAGAAACAAGAACAAACAAATAAACAGTTTTGGTGGAGTTTGCTGATCTCTCATTTGCCAATGTGGAAACTGCTGAGCGCCAGGCTATCTCACATCTTCAGGTAAAAGGTGCTGCAAGCTACATGGGCGAGCGATGCCTCAGCTGCCCTCAGACCCTGGGCTGCGTGGGCTCCACAGGGAAAGCTGAACATCCTACCTAGTCAAAGATGAAATTCATATCAGGTGTTTCCCCCACGTGGATTTCTCTCCCTTTAAGGAAGAAAGATTATTTTAAATCTTGTTTGAATTTTGTGCAGTGGAAATTCCCCTCCGTGTAACTTCTCACTTGCCTCAGTTTGAGGGGGAGCATTAGGAGGACTGAGACCCATAGCATAGAGTCCCATAGGATCCTCGATTGTCCAGCCCATTCTTTGGGCTTCTCTTCTGGTCTCCTTGGGAGAGCTTGTGGATTTCGTTAGCTTCAGGGATGCAGAGGGGAGGGGGAGGGACTGTGGAGTTCAGAGTTTGGGGACGTTCTCTAACTTTGAATCCACAAGTACCATTTCTTTCAAGAAGCCCCTCTATTTAGCCCTCTGGAGGTCTCTCGGGAGTGTGTTTGTTTGTTTATGTGCTGGGGAGAAAGCCAAGGACCCTAAGCATCCCAGGCAAGTCTGTGCTATGGAATTACATCTTTAGCCCCCAAATCTGCTCAGAGATGCTCGACCTTTGAGGGTCGAAAGACCCTTTCACAGGGGTTGCGTATCAGATATCCTGCACATTAGATATTTACATTGCAATTCATAACAACAGCAAAATTACAGTTATGAAATAACAATGAAAATGATTGTATGGTTGGGGGAGTCACCAAAACATGAGGAACCCATATTAACAGGTTGCAGCATTAGGAAGGTTGAGAACCACTGTCTCAGGATGTCTGTGTCCTGCTGGGTTGCAGGATAAGAGATGAAGAGGGGAGAGTAACTTGACAATCAAGGGTCGATACCACTGAGTGTAAGGTGAGACTTGAACTCAGAGCTTCTGCTCTAGGACAAGTCAAAAGGTTGGCAAGCCTTTTCACTCCAGAACAAAGCAACAGAGTGTCTTCAGTGTCTTGCATACTTGGGTAAACTAGGTCATGGTGCTAATAACCCTTCAGGCAAGTTGCCAAATACAAATCCTTCAAATCCTAGGGAGACTCGGATATACATACCAACAATACTGTTCCATTCGACAGTTTAGAAAACAGGTTCAGCGGATTTAGGAAAACTGCCCAGTCTCACAGTGGGTAGGAGTTCAGACCAGGATTTGATCCTAGGTCCATTCACTTGGAAACACCTCCTGTTTTACCAGCGTGAAGTGTGGAGGTGGACATGTAATGTGAAGAAGTTGTCCACTGAGCCCTCCTCTCAGGACTTGGAGATGAAGTCATAATGTGTGGTTAGTCTAGTGAAACCAGACTTTTTTGTGTGTCTGACCAAGACATTATGATTCTGTCTCTGAAAACCTGGGGACTGCCACCAAAATTCCCCTTGAAAGCAGATGCTCAGAGCCCCTGGACTGTTCTAAGGCAAAAGTGACAGCTAGTTCCCAGAACTGAATGTAGGAACATGTGACCTTTGATGGCCTCAGGGTTTGTCACAACAGCCAATGGCTGTGTCCTGTTGTGAAGAATTTGCCATCCTTGTCCTAGAAATCTGGCAGAGTATAGATGCCCAACCCAGAGATCTGGTTCCTTTGGGGCAGCTTGGCCAAAGACTGTCCTAGAGGAAATGGTCTTTCTAATATGATAGTAACATGGTGAGAAGTGTTAATATCAGGGGTACAGTGAGGAGTCTTTAACATTTGGCTATATGTCCTGAATTACTGAATTACATAGGGACAAAGATCCACCCAGTATAGACACAGATTGCCCACATGAAGCCCTTATAAGTCCTGGTGCTGGGCTCCTGAGTCTCCATCCTTGAAGGAACACACTCTGCATTCATGTTCCTGAGCTCTGACAGGTAGCAGAGGATGCTCACACATTCCTGTTGGGCTCCGGACATCCCTGCCATCTGCCTTTTGATTCCTAGATTCTATCTTCCTAAAGCAAAAGAGGAGTTAAGGAGAGCTACAAGGGGGGGGATCACCAATGATATAAAATGAATGATGAACAAGGCAGGGGGAGGAGCAGGAAAGGGGGATTTGGTGAGATTGTTGAGGACCTGGAGAAGAAAACTGGCAAGATACAGGGTGGGGTTTGAATGGATGGCAGGAAATTGAGAATATGTTGGGGGTGAGGTTACTGGTAGCAATGAAGTCTACTGTACAACCAGCCATGGGAATAGATAGCTGGGGAAGGCCAGAGGACGGGGTTATTGGAAAGAGGTATCCAAGCAGCCAGACTGATTTCATTTAAAAACCATCAAGAATGAAGGGATATGGTAAGGACCAGGGCACAGGAGTGAGCAAGGAACTAGAATCACAGAGAGATAAGAGTGTGTGTGTCAGCCGTGCTAGAAGGTAGAAGTGTAGAAGGTATATGTGCATGTGTGTGCAAGAGCACGAGCTCTTTCTTGACCTAAAGGTAGATTAAAAGAAAAGCCTCGGGCAGGAGAGATGGCTCAGTGGTGAAGAGCACTGACTGCTCTTCCAGAGGTCCTGAGTTCAATTCCCAGCAACCACATGGTGGCTCACAACCATCTGTAATGGGATCCAATGCCTTCTTCTGGTATGTCAGACACACCAGCAACAGTGTACTCATATAAAATAAATAATTAAAAAAAAAAAAAAAAAAAAGAAAAGCCTCACAGCTGCCTGCTGTGTGTTTTTCACCAAATACCTGAGGAAAGGCAACATGAGGGAGGAAGGATTTATTTTCCCTCCTGGTGGGGAAAGCACAGTGGTGGGAGTGGCTGGGTCCAAAGGTCCAACCAGGAAGCAGAGAATGGGAACTACCAGTGTTCAGCTGGCTTTCCCTTTGTTTCATTTACTAAAGAGTAAATCTGTCCAGGTGTCCTGCCACTGGATGGTGCCTCTCAAAATGAGTTACTTTGGTAAGAGGGGTCTAAGCCACTCTTTGTGACTCCCCAGGATTCTGTTCGTTAGAGAAGCTGTATGTCCCCTTTCCTCAATATGTTTTTGACACCTTTGACAAAAATTAGGAGTCCGCAGTTCTGCTGGCTTATTCCTAGGTCCTCCAATTCTATTGGTTATGTGGAGTCTTTTATGTTTCTGTGTGTGTTTTAGAATTGTTTTCACTAGTCTTGTAAAGAATTTCACTATAAAGAATGCCATTGGAATTTTGGTGGGGATTGTGTTGAATCTGTGCAATCCTGGGTTTGATTCCCAGCACCCACTGTGGCACACAACCACCTGTAATTGTAGTACCGAGACACCTGAAGCCTCCCTGGACAGTGTATACATGTAACACACGAACATACATGTAGGCAAAACATCAATATACATACAAAGTGAAAATTTCTTCCTTCCTTCCTGTCTTCCTTTTGCAGACAAAATCCCATTGTGTAGACCAGGCTGGCCTCAAACTCACAGAGATACACCACACCTGCCTCTGCCTCCCTACTGCTGGGATTAAAGGCCTGTGCCATACTATACCTGGCCACAACTGGTTTTTTGTTGACATTTGTTTCTCATGTCGGATGCTGGCTATGGAACCTAGGGCCTCAAGCCTACTAGGCAAGCATGCTCCCACTGAGTAGTCTCCCCAGCTGTGAGAGTGAGTGTGTGTGTGTGAGTGTGTGTGCTTATGCATGCACACGCAGTGTGTGTTCTGTTTCCATGTTTGTTTGTTTATTTATTTAATGTATATGAGTACACTGTCACTCTCTGCGGAGACACCAGAAGAGGGCATCAGATCCCATTACAGATGGTTGTGAGCCACCATGTGGTTGCTGGGAATTGAACTCAGGACCTCTGGGAGAACAGTCAGTGCTCCAGCCCGTTTCTATGTTTTTAACTTGAAGAGTAGTACGCCGTTGTAGAATTGACATAATACGCGCTCAGATATTTAGTTATTATTTATGTCCTGGATCAATTCTCCAAGCAGAATAATTGTTTCTTATTTAATTAGTAGAGTTGGCCTTATAAAAAGGCTTGAATGTAGACTAGCCAGCTGGATGCCATCTCTTCCAGAAGTCCCTGGGGGACTCCTGCCTGTGGCTTCTGTGAGGCATGGGGGGTGGGGGTGGGGTGAGGAAAGAGCATAGGTCTGTGGCCCAGCAAGGTAGGGGGCTGAGCCCAGGCTTTATCGGGTTCAGAGTTGGGCTGAGAAGGGCTAGGCTCTGCAGGAGTAGCCACACCCCAGGCCCCAGGCTTACTGGGGGAAGAAGGTGCAGAAGTAGGCTGGCTTTTCACTTTCAGTTTCTGTTCCCAGTCACATCAAGATGAAACCTAGTCAACAGTCAGACCTGCCCCTAACAGGATTTCTCACCCAGGCCTCCAGGAGGTACAGATGAGCCTGGGGCAGGTTAACAAATTGTCTCAAACGGGCTTGGTGGATCCCAGTATGGACACCAAACCTAGGTGAGCTTGGGCCTGCCTCCAAGACCCTCAGTCTGAATGGATCTGTACAGCCTCGGTTGGGTCTTAGACACTGGCCAACTGCATTGTGTACATGGGTGATACTGGGTCTTTGGAAGTGACTGAGGCTTAGAGGGCTAGGGAGAGGACAAAGGAAAGACCACCTTGTGAGACTGAGCAGGAATTCTCTGTGCCCAGCACTTTACCCTATAATTCTCACGGGATTCACTGTGAACCAAGTACAAGATTGTCAGCCGGTTGGTCTAGGGAGCACTTGAGAATCCTCAGGCTGACTCTCATCTACTGGTCCAGCGTCTCCAGAGCTTGTTGTCTTATTTTGAAGCTCTAGCCTCAGCCACTCGCGTCTTCCTTTCAGAAAGCTTAGAGCCTCTCACACCCTCCACATTTCAGGTAGGCATTTAGATTACTTATTTAAGAAAAAAATTTTTGAATTCAAAACAAAGAACTATATTTGCTCAGGGCTAGCCAAGGACTAGGTTGTAGAAACCTGATTCAAACTCAGGGCCAGGTGAACTCATTACATAACGGTAGCGTGCGAGTCTGACTCTAAACTCAGGACCAGGGTGGTCAGCATGCCCTTCTGCCTGGGAAAATCCTGGTTTATGCCTGCTGTCTACATAATTAATGGCTGACCCTTTCACTCTAGAGAATCTTGGATGGGATAATAAATTATATGGCTCCCTATTCAGAGGCCCTAGCCATAGATCTGACCCCTTTCCCAAAGGTCAGGGAGGTGCTGATGGGGACAGACATGTGGACAGTGGGCCCAGAGTAGGAGGGTCAAAGGAGACAGACCAGATAGGACCTTTATCAAAGACTCCCTTCTGCTTTTAGGATAGTGCTGTAGACCATTGGTAGACTCAAGAAGAAAAGAGTAATGGCTGACATCCATCCACAAAGCGTCAGTTACATCAGGATTGAACGCTTGACACAGCTTTCCCTATATATCCAAGCACTCTCCTCAGCTCACCCAGAAAAGCCCCAACCGTAAGGCAGACACCAGAGGCATCAGGTGAAATAGGAAAGACTCTCACTCACGCCTGGAGAAGTTAGAGTTGTCATACAACACACCAGGGCCCCAGGATCCAGCCACCCAACCTAGTCTGGTCTCAAAGCATGATCAACATTGTCTTTGGGAATTGAGACCTCTCTGAAAGATCTTGGAAAAGCCAACAGTAGAATGTCTAGCCTTCTCTTCAGTGTAAAAGAGCATGCCTGCCTCCTCTGGGGATCTATAGGAACAGAAGGGCCTGTATGTCTTGACTGATTTAGATACAGCCCACCCGGAAGCAGGAGGTGGGAGGAGATGACCTCGGGGGTCCCTGGGAGCCTGAGGAAGTTGATCATTGCAACCACATGTTAAGACCTGAAAACATTCCCATTTCCTCTTTCATCTAGGAGGAGCCTTTCTCTGGTGTGTTTAGTAGGTCATGACCTTTTCCTGGGCCTCCTAGCCTTCTCCCTGGGAGTCATTCCTTCCTACCCACCAGTAAAGCCTCTCTTTTTCCTGGACTAAAAGGAAGAGTCTATGGGTAGGTATGGTATAGGGGCTGTGGGTTGATGCAGTATAGGATCTCTGGGTGGGGGCAGTACAGAGGTTGTGGGTGGGTACAGTACAGGGGCTGTGGGTGGGTGCAGTACAGGGGCTGTGGGTGGGTGTGGTATAGGATCTGTGGGTAGGTACAGTATAGGATCTGTGGGTGGGTAC
>NW_021620828.1:3017541-3017714 GCF_004785775.1 Grammomys surdaster
CAGTATAGGATCTGTGGGTGGGTACAGTATAGGAGCTGTGGGTGGGTACAGTAGAGGGGCTGTGGGTGGGTACAGTATAGGAGCTGTGGGTAGGTACAGTATAGGATCTGTCAGTGGGTGCAGTATAGGATCTGTGGGTGGGTGCAGTACAGGATCTGTGAGTGGGTGCAGTA
>NW_021620828.1:3017724-3017963 GCF_004785775.1 Grammomys surdaster
TCTGTGGGTGGGTGCAGTACAGGATCTGTGAGTGGGTGCAGTACAGGGGCTGTGGGTGGGTACAGTATAGGATCTGTGGGTGGATACAGTATAGGAGCTGTGGGTGGGTGCAGTATAGGAGCTGTGAGTGGGTGCAGTATAGGAGCTGTGAGTGGGTACAGTGTAGGATCTGTGGGTGGGTGCAGTATAGGAGCTGTGGGTAGGTACAGTATAGGATCTGTGAGTGGGTGCAGTATAGG
>NW_021620828.1:3017973-3027973 GCF_004785775.1 Grammomys surdaster
CTGTGGGTAGGTACAGTATAGGATCTGTGAGTGGGTGCAGTATAGGAGCTGTGGGTAGGTACAGTATAGGAGCTGTGGGTTGGTGCAGCATAACGCTCCTTTCTCTGTAATTGTGCATCCTCAACATAAATCTATAAGTTCTGAGTCAAGTTGAGATTGTTTTCTGAGCCTTTTTCTGAACAGGGAGCAGTGAACCCTGTTTTTAAACCAGTGCCCAGACCCTCTCTAAAACCCACCCCTTGCAAATGTGCCTCCTAGTGACCCTGTGGGTGGAGGATGTGGCCAGAGGCTTTGCCACCAGGAACATGCAGATGGCTCTCCATGGCAGAAAACTGGCCAATGGTGTCCACTGAAGTTAGTCACCCTGCATATACACTTCTTATGTGGAGTAGTCAGGGATAGACCCAGGGCCCAGCCAACTGAGGTTCCTAGAGCCTCCTTGGGCAAACCCCACTGACCAGTAGATAGAAAGACAGCTCTAGAAGGAGAGGAGAGATGGGAGTGAAGGGAGATATTGGGGAGTGTGAGGGACAAGGAAAGCATAGGTGTGTCAAGGAGAGGAAGAGAGAGAAAAGCAGATGGTAGTGTGTGAATGCCAGTCTGGTCCACACTAGCCTAGGAGCAGAGATTCTAGGGAGAGCTCCATGTTGGTCCCATAAGAGACTGAGGGTGGAGGCCAGGAGAGGGTGGGGAGGAAGGAGATGTAAAACTGTGCTTAACAGTTTTTAAAGTGTTGACTATGGATGGGTGCCCTGCATGGTGAGCGAGGCTCTACCCCTGGGCCACATCCCCTGCTCATGCATTCTTGGGTCTTGAATAGCCCCTCAACTTCTCCACAGCCTAGCTTGTTGGGAGAGTCCAGACACAGTCCCCAGAAATGGTATGGTTAGACAAAGAGAGAAAAGACTGTTAAAAATAGCCCACAAGGGGCCAGGGAAATGGCTCAATGGGTAAAGCAGTATAAAGACCTGAGTTTGAATCCCTGGAGCCCATGTAAAGTTGGGTGTAGTAATGCACATTTATAATCCCTATATATATCCACCGGGGGATGTGGAGCTCTTGGTGTAGGTAGCCTTGTGTACACAGCGGCGAGTAACAAAGAATGCCTGACTCCAACATAGAAGGCAGAGACAGACTGCTGACATTGTCTTCTGACATTCACACACACTCGTGCACTTGCACTCACGTGTGGGGGCACAGACACACACACAGGACACAGACATGCACATGGGGACACACACATACATACACATACGTGGGGACACACACACATGGGGACACACACATACATACATACACACACACATACACATTCATGTGGGGACACACACATACATACATACACGTGGGGACACACACATACATAAATACACACATGCATACACACACGTGGGGACACACACATACACACACACATACACACGTACACACACATACACACACGTGGGGATACACACATACATACACACATACACAAATACACACACATACACACACATACACACACATGGGGACACACACATACACATAGGGACACACACATATATACATATACACACACATACACACATGTGGGGACACACACATACACACATACACACACACACACACCCCGTGTATATACAGAAAAGATGGATTTAAGAAATATCCCACAAGGATGTTTCCCATCCTTATACCTATCACTAGCATTCATTTGTTAACTTTGGGTGGCACTGAGGATGGACACAAGAACTTCCTGCATGCCGAGCACGCACTGCTCTGAGGAGCAGCATGACGACGCTTGCCTACCATCGTGGATACTCTGTATGCAGCACTTAGTAATGAGGGTGAGCGAGGTGTAGAGCCAGGCAGCCCTTTGGGATGTGTTGAGTGTGCTCAGTGGGCACTCGTGAGTGTGTTTGTGTGTGTGTGTGAAGGGCTGGGAGTTCTAACCATCTTTCTAGAGAGAAATTAAATATTATTTTTACTCTTTTTAGTTATGTGTGTGCACACATGCCAGTACACATGCTGGTGGAGTCCAGAGGTGCCCATTTCCATGGAACTGGAGTTCCAGGGACTTGTGAGCTGCCTGATGGGGGTTTAGGGAAGTAAACCCGGGTCCCTTAACTCAGGGGTAAGTACCCTGAACTGTGTCCAGTCCAGTTGTGATTTGTTTTCAAGTGTCATCTCAGAGTCTAGAGAGCTAGAGGATCCTTGGCGAAAGCACTCTTATCAGGCCATCCCTGGGGCTGGGGGTGGGGCTTTCCAAAGAAAGCACCCGCAGGTGCTACCAGGAAGCCTCTGTCTCCATCCTCTACAAAGCCACCCCATCTTGTCACTCAGCACCTAGACTTTGCTTGCTCACAGCCTTGCTATCTGCATACCCCTTGCTACTCTGTTGAAGGACTTGAGACTTTATTTTCCAAAGTATGTTCCCCCATGATTCTTTGTTCCTGGTGCTGATATCGCTCGTGAGAATGAAGAAGAATTAATGCTGGGTTCAATAAAAGCCTTCCTTCTTCCCATTTTTGAGGAGAATTTTCCCACTCTGGGCACTTTGTGTTTCGTTTTGGTTGCAGGACTCCTCAGAACCTGTAATTCGAGTTCCTAAGACTTAGAGGGAGACAGGGTCCCCGAAGTTGTATGCTCCTTTATTCTGGTGGCTCCTCCTTTCTGTTACCTTGGGATATTTTGCTCCCATGTTGGAGTCAGAAAAGGCCAGGGTGTGAGCACTCCTCTCCAGGACCCTCCTGGGAGGTCTGGAGCTCCAGACAGGCATCCCACCTGCTCCCCAATGCTCTTTGAAAACCCTTCAACTGGATTAAGGATTTGATTAACTTGCTTTTGTTCCCTGTGATTTGACCTGGGGTGAATGGCTCCATTTCTTTTTGGTGCTTCCATTTTCTCCTCATTGAGCTGGGATAATGGGTCCCAATTCATTTCTGTCTTCAGGGGCTCTCTGACCTCAAGGATCTTCAGGCTGTGCTCTGAGTACCCACTTCCTGAATGGCAGAGCTGGCTGGGAAGCACAGTGGGCAGCGCCCTCCACGGGCTTAGGCTCTAGATTCCCTCAGTTTCTCGTTGAGATGGAAACACCATGGAATCTCAAGTCAGGGGATGTGGCTCCTTTTCTCTCCGCCACTTTCTGGTGGCCTGTCCAGTCACTGAAGCTCAAGGGGCCATTTCCTTTTTGTTTAAAACAATAGGGTTAACGGGCCGAGGGAAAGTGGCCATAAAAGACGTTTTCATGGACTCTCAGTTTCCTGCATTAACCCCCTCCCTACACACACACACACACACACACACACACACACTGAGTTCAACATGGCATAGAGGATCTGGGCTTTCAATCTAGTGGTGTGAGCCTAAGTAAGAGGGTCCTGAGAGCATCCCCTCACTGTGTAAGAGAGACTCAGCATTCCGTATACTGATATGGACCATTTGAAATGTTTAAAGAAGCGGGGAGGGGGCTCTTGTTTTGAGCTCTGCTTCCCAAACCGACTAATCCATCATGCAAAACAAGCTCATGGGACTCTTCCCTCAGATTCTCAATGAAAGGCTTAGAAACATTCATGTTTGCACAAGGTAAGCTGGGATGGCGGTGTGTGTGTGTGTGTGTGTGTGTGTGTGTGTGTGTAGGGGTGGAGAGGAAGGGGTGCTTCTAGGCTGAGGGGGAGTCTGGGTGAATGGATGTGGAAGAAGCAGATTCCAGCAGACACACAGACCCTCAGTACAGCCCTGGGCCGGAAGCAGGAATGCTGTTAAGTGAGGGTCCAGCCGGTGGCTGTCTCCGTCCCAGCGGCAGGACCACCCTGAGAAGGCCTAGAGAGCCCCCATCCATCACGGACAATAGTTGGCTTTCTTTCCTCCTCGTTTATACCCACAGTGCAAAAATGTGCTCTGCGAATGGAAACCTGGTGCGGGACCTCAGATGATCTTGGCAGTGAGCGGTAGGCGACCCTGCCGGTGTGTAAGAAGGAAAACAGAGAGGGAGGAGGCAGAGGGAAGAAGAGGGAGAGCCCACCTACCTCATGCCCAGAGACCCTTATTAATAAGAGCTGAAGTCCTGGTCTACGTGTGGTCCAGTGACTGCTCAAGTCACCCAGGTCACTTACCCTGCCCTGGTCTTCACTGATTCCAGGCTGCTGTACTGCCTGGCTGATTTTCCAGTTGGTTCTTTGTTGGAGAGAGAAAATGATGGACTGTCAGTCCTTTCAGTTGCTCTGGGCTTGTGCAAGGTAGCCTAGAGCATCAGTGTGGGTTTTCCTGTCATAAAGGGGGAGCTGTCCATCGAAGGTTTCCATCCTGCCACGTTGAAGGTCAATTTAGGGTGTCAGGCTGACTGAGGAGACAGCCCTTTGCTCTCTGTATTATCTGTATGTATGCAGTGAGTAAGGGCCCTAGCCTCAGGAGATCTGCCAGGAATAGGCTGTTGACTTTAGCCTCAGATGGGCTGGCTGAAGGCAAGTCTCGAAGTCTCCATTTCCGACCTGGGGTGGGAATTTCATCCACTGTACTGAGCTTCAGGGAGAACTGCAGAGCGGAGCCTTGGTGTCTTAACTTTTCCTGTTGAGTCTTTGTTGTTTTAGTATGCATTTAAACACTCACAACCCCCACTCTCTCCCAGACCTCCTTTCCTAGCTCCTAGCTCCTCCTGTCAGGGGTGAGGGCTGATGAATGTGAGGGCAGGGGACTGGGAGGGAGGATCCAAGGAGAAGGTGTCTTGGCTGGAGGTAGGAGAGGGTGGAGAGGGGTGTAGGCTTGATCCCTCTTAGGTCATTCCAATCCATCCATCCATCCTTAAAAGGTAGGTCTGAATAGCCTGCTTCTTATACCACATACCGTATTTGCCTGCATAGGTGAAGCCCCTAGACCATCAGGGAGGCCCTGTTCCCTGCTTTCATTCATAACACAGGTTAGCCTTTTGCTCCAGTCAGCTGGGGCCCCCCACATGGCTGGATGGTCATGCATGTGGGGAGGAAGGGACATGGGACTCTCTCTGGAGAATAGAAGTGCCAGTGTTGCCAGCTTTACTCCAGTGTGGCTTGGAGAATCTGTATCTTATATGACAGCATATATGGTAACTGAGACATTCCAGAGGCCCTCAGCCAGCCAGTCAGGAGTTGGGGCCTTTCGGCTGTTTTTTCCTTTAAGAAAAAGTTTGGGTTCTCCAGGGAGCTGCAAATCAGCCACAGTCCTTCCAGCAGCCTTCTCCTCCCCTCCCCTCCCCTCCTCCTCCCCCATCTACCCATGGCAGTGGCCTTGGGGGTGAGTCAGGTTGACCTTGGTCTTTGTCCTGCCATAGCCCTCGAGGGACTTGGGCAAGTGAGTGCAAAGGAGCAAAGACCACTTTGGGGTGAGGGTGGTTGAATTCAGGGAGGTGAAGAAAGAGGGAAGGAGGAAGAGTTAGAGGAGGGAGAGGAAGAGGAGGAGGGGGAAGGAGGGAGAGGAGGAGGAAGAGGAGAGGGCTTCAAACAGTATAGGTGAGAGAAGAGGAGGGGAACCTAGCATGTTGTCTTAATACACAAGGAGAGCCAGACTGAGTGTCCTCTCTTGGCCAAGTTTCAAAGGTCCTGCACTATCTTGACAATTTTGTCAGTCACCTGTTTTTCTTTTGTTTATTATTATTATTATTATTATTATTATTATTATTTAATGCATGTCTATGCAGCTGCAAGCATGGTGGGTGCGTATGCATATATGCCCATGTTCTTGTGAAGGCCAGAGGACAACATTAGGTGTCATCCTCAGGAACTCTGTCCACCTCCTTTGAGATGGGGTCATTTACTGTCTGGACTGGTTGGCCAGAGAGACCCAAGGATCCTCCTGCCTATGCCTCGACAGTGTCTGGATTATGGATATGCATTCTGCCTAGCATTTTTATGTGACTTCTGGAATTGAGCTCAAGACCCCGCTCTTGCAAGACAAAGAATTTTCTGAGACCGAGGTGCACCTCAGCCTCCTCCCCTGCTTCTGAGCCCTGGGTCTAACTGTCTTCTGGTCCTGCCTTCTGGTACAGCTAGTTTCTCCTTTCTCCTTGAAGATTTTCAATCCCGTCAACCCCCTGCTTCCACTTGCTCTCTTGTGTCTTCTTCACTTCTTCGTTTTTTAGTTCTCTTTTTATTTAATGCCAGATTGTTCTAAAAGACGGCGAGAGAATCAGGCAGGAGCCTGGAAGGAAGGAAGAAAGAAAGATGTCTGTCTTTGGAGGACATTTCTTGATTGGAGATATTCAATGATGTTCTTGATGATGGAATCTCATCCAGATGTAAACAGAGATGAGGGTACATAAAATAAAGTAGCACTCAGCTCAAGCACTCACCTGGTACTCACAAAGCACCTGCTGCAGACAGGGATGCTCACCAAGCACCAGGATCAGATACCCTGAAGATAAGGATGGCCATCAAGCTGTATCTGCAATCTCTGGGATTCCAAACCTACAGCAACATTACTTAGGAACATCATAGAAAGCCGTGTTCTCAGGTTCCACCTTGGGTTTTCTCAGTTAAGAAGGTTGGTGTGGAGCCCAGAGACCTTGACTGTCCCTGCCCCAATCTCTGAGAAGCTGTGCCCTACACCAGGGGCCTTCATAAGTCTTCCCAATGAATGACAGCTGAGAGGCTGACAAAACCACTGAAGGTTTATTCTGTAGCTCCAAGCTTCCTCTTTTGATGGTTCTGCCCTGGGAGGAAGTTGCGAATTTGTCCTCAGTAGACCCGAGTGTGGCTGGCTTTCAAAAACAGTTGTCCTGGCCCCATTGACCTTTACTGCGCTTCTCAGAAAGAGGATGGCCAATTATAACACATTCTGCTTTCTGTTCCCTTTTTCCTCTTAATCATTGCAAGCCTTTGTGTCCTCCTCTACTTTGGCATCCAGAAGCGATACATTCCGAGCCTAGAGGAGCATCAGGAAGATTCTTGGTAGATATTCGGTTGGGTACCATGAGCCTAAGGGCCTAGCTGTTTTAGGGTAGCCCCAGTTTTGCAACCCCCGAGTCCACATCCCAGCACTGGAACTGAACTTGTGAGGCAAACTTTTAAAATTTTTAGATTTTTCTATGAGGAAGAAGATTATTATATTATTGCAAAATAGCTTGTTGGGTTGTGGGGGGATATATCTCTAATAACTGGGAGAATTGCATCCAGGACATCCTCTTTGGAGGTGCAGCCGGGGCCTTTGGGGACTGATGCGTTCTTGCTCTGATCATTTCCACCAGGAGGTAGACATTAGCGAGTACCTTAGAGTTTCTGTTGTTCAGTTCTCTCTTTCACACAGAAGTTGACACTTCTAGCCAGGTGTGGGGCACATTGCTGCGATCCCAGCCCTTGGGAGATAGAGGCAGGAACAGACCAAGTTTATCCTGTTACATAGTGAGTTCAAAGACAATCTAAAACCATAACACAACACAATACAACACAACAAAATAAAACAAAACAGACGGGTGGAAGGATGACTCAGTTGTTAAGTGCCCTTGACTGCTTGCTCTTCCAGAGATCCTGAGTTCAATCCCAGCACCCACATGGAGACTCACAACCACCTGTAATGGGATCTAATTCCTTCTTCTGATGTGCATGAAGGCAGAACTCTTGTATACATAAAATACGTGAATAGATAAATCTTAAAAAACAATGGAGAAATGTATCCCATGTCTTCCTCCCCCCCCCAACCCCCCTTCCTTCAGCTTTTAGTTTTAAGATTGTTAGGAGTGGCCTTTGCACAGGTCCTTCATGGTTCTGTCTCTTTTGGGAAGAAGCACACGAGTGGCTTTCTGCTTGGGACTGGCTACTGAAAGATGACGAAGGATCACATAGAGAAAATGACAGTCCTTCAGGGATGAGGGGGAGAGGCTGGGCATAGCTCAGTTCTAGTGAGTGCTGAGTGTGTTCTAGCCCCTGGGTTTCATCTCCAGTCCCCAGATCAAGCAAATAAAAGAGTAAGTAAAACCATTTTAATCTTATTTATTATTTGTGTGTGTATATGCACACACAGGAGTGTGTCACAGTGTGTGTGCATATGCATGTGTGTGCTACGGTGTGTGTATAGAGGACAACCTCCAGGGGTTGGTTTTCTACTTCGGTCTGGTTGGGGCAGGATCTTTCTAGTTTCTGCTGTGCTGGGCTGCACAATCTAGGCTAGCTGGTCTTCCAGTTGCTGGGTCATTCTCCTGTCTCCACTCAAGACCTCATCATAGGAGATCTGCGATTACAGATGTACCCCCCTGCATCCAGCATTTTTACGTGGGAGCCTAGGTCATCAGGGTTGCAATGGGCAAGCACTTTTACCCACTGAGTCATCTCACTGGCCCAAGAACAGATATTTTCAGCAAATATAATCCAAACAACTTTGTCCCCAAAAGACCCACAATAAAGGAATTCTAGACTGTACCAACCAGTTTTATTTCAATTTGACATAAGCTAGATTCATCTGAGAGGGTGAAACCTCAGTTGAGAAAGTGCCTCCATGTGAGTCTGTAGGGCATTTTCTTAGTTAATGATTGATGTGGGAAGGCCCTGCTCTCTGTCGGTGGGGCCACCCCTTGACTGTGAAAGCAGGCTGAGTCTTAGGTTCTCTGAGAAAGCAGGCTGAGCAAGCCATGGGAAGCAATCCAGTAAGCAGCATCCTTCCATGGCTTCTACGTCAGCTCCTGCCTCAGATTCCTGTTCTTTTTGAGTTCCCCAATTTCCTTTGCTGATGAACAGTGATGCAGAAATATAAGCATAATAGACCCTTGGTTCGTGGAGTTTCATCGTAACAACAGTAACTCCAGTGGAGATACAGATCGAGCCATATTTTCAGAAGGAAGAAAGCAGATGCAAGAAGTGGGCACAAAGCACAGGGAGGATGACAGTGAGCTGGGGCTGGGTGGGGGAGCAGACCCAACACAACAGGCCAAGAATGTGGGAAAGTTGGCATATGTGTGCAACCAAATAGTGTAGGATCCTTTTCCTGACAGGAATACAAATATCAGGCTTCAAATAGAAATTTTACTTAAAAGACAGATATGAGTGGGGCTAGAGAGATGTTTCAGTGGTTAAGGGCACTGGCTGTTCTTACAGAGGATCTATTGATTCCCAGCACCCAGAAGACAGCTTACAATCGCCTGAAACTCTAGTTTCAGAGATCTGATGCCCTCTTCTGGCCTCCTTGGGCATCGGGCTTGTACTTCATGCACATGTATATGTGCAGGCAAAACACTCACACATTAAAAAAGAAAGAAGAGGAGGAGGAAGAGATATAGAAGTATGTAGCTTCCAAAGCAATAAGAAAAACATGGATTTTTTTTTACAATGAAAATAATTTGTTTGTATCAGTGCTAGTGAAGTGCAGATAGTTTAAGCATATAGGTTAAGGGGGTAGTTATTGGACAGAGCTCTTCTGTAGTATAGAAACCTGGTGACCTTTGCTGTGGTCATTGAGTTTCTACTGTTTCCTAAAGTCACGATGTAGACTAAGATGTAAAAAGGCTGAAGGCAAAAACATGGAGAAAGTGGCACCTGGCAATCGTAACAAAAGAGGAAGACATGAAGAGAGGCTCGTTAGATATATAGACACCGAGTAGTGGGTGGGAAGATGACCTAGCAGTTAGAGGTACTGGTTGCTTTCAGAGGACCCAGGTTCTGTTCCTAGCGTCCACGTGGTGGCAGCTCTCGGTTGCCTGTAACACTAGGTCTAAGAGATCTGATGCTCTCTCTCTTCTCGTCCCAGTGAGCACCCCGTGCACATGATACATATACTGGTAGGCAGGCACTCACACATACATATATAATAAATATAAATCACCATTTAAAAGAAAGATTCTGCCAGGCAGTGGTGGCATATGGGTTTAGTCTCAGCACTCGGGAGGCTGAGGCAGGCAGATCTCTGTGAGTTTGACACTAGCCTGGTTTACAGAGCATGTTCCAGGACAGACAGAGCTACACAGAGAAATCCTATGTCAGTCCCTCAGTCCCCCTAAACGATCCTGCATGAAGAGCAACATTTAACTTACCAGGATTTAACAATATTAATCTTGCATGTAACC